>NC_137424.1:11949878-12187378 GCF_964374335.1 Astatotilapia calliptera
TAACACTGTGCCGTAAGCCACAAGGCTTACTATGCGTCCCCAGTTTATAATGCCGTCTGAAAACAAGGTGCGTGCCACACGTGTGACCATTGGCACTTCGGCGGCGGTGGTCTGCAGTGAGAGCATGCCTGTGTGGACGTGCGTGTGGTTATTACAATTGCAAGTTTTTCAAAGTACACTACGTTGCTGTCCGCCAACGACACTATTGCAGATAGTCGTCGTGGAGAAACACCCAACACTTACCGCAGTATTCCGTTCTTTGCGTCCACAACACATCACGGACTGCACGTTTCAACACCCTAAATGCTCGCCCTTTATTAGCGACACACTGCTGGGTACGGTGTGTTATCGTTCCATCTATTACGGTCAAGAGCAGCGTGTCTACGCTATCTTGATAAGCAACCGAGGGGTTGTGTTCTGTCATGGCGTCTGCAACCCTGCGCTACAGTAGTGTGAGTGGTGGTGGAAAAAGAAGAGGCAGAAGAAACAAAAACAATACTAGGTTTTCCACAGAAAGATTGTTTATTGTGAACACGGTCCCTTAGTACAACAATCCGCTACACTCTATCGAGAGCTAAACGAGAGCACATGAAAACATAGGGAGGGGGGGGGTGATATCAACTTGTGTAACATATGAGGTGCGAAGCGCACAGACATATATCAAATTGTAGAGGAAGAAAATGAACCGTGTTGTCTTTAGGATTTACACGAGTCGCAGATTTTCCAGTTTATTCTCCAAGGCCTTTTTCATATCACAGCACCAGGCATCATGACCAAGCGAAGGCAGATACTTTTCCTGTAAAGTGGTAACTCCACACACTAGGCATCGTTCCAGACCGGCCACGGAGCTGTAGCCCCGCTCGGCTGTGAGTACGCGACTCGGGAAGGCGAGTAGTCCTCTCCGGGAACGTTGCCGTCCGAGTTCGTAGAGTATCTCGTCTCTGCTGTATCTCGCGTCGATATACGGACAACGCTTACCTTCGTTGTATATGTAATAGATGTGCTCGCCCACAAAGGTGTCTCCTACCACAAAGCTGTGGAGAAACAAATCACAAGCAGCGCATTGGTGTTTGTCCCGAGTCCATGGCAGATGTTCCATGTTCGCCTTATCGCCTAACTCCGAGAAATCGCGAACGGTGCGAATGGCGGATGCGTCGGATTCCCATATATCGCCCAGTGCATAATAGTCTACGGTCCCAGGAACCGCCGCTTTGGTGAACAACGGCGCTCCCGCGGGCCTTGTCGCCAGAGTTGTCTTGATGAGAAACTGTTTCAACTCCGACGCCATGTCGGCACATGCTGGATGGTGAACGTCTCCCCTTTTCTGCGAGCACAGCACGCAATACCAGCACCCCGCCAGTATCATGTACTGCTCTTTTGCGAGCAGCAGGTGCAACGGGAAAGCAACTCGACCTTCCTGGAAGCGTAGCAGGCCTTCCAACAGCCGCAGTTCGTTCTCGCGTCGTTTGAACTTAGCCTTTAGGTAACGGCATCGGTGCCCTGTGGCAGCGTTACGAAGGACGTGCTCGTTTAGGCTTCTGTCGGCCTTTTTGTATCCCGACAAGACTATGTTGCAGTCTACGCATTTGTACGTGTCGTACGACCCTGCGATGTGAATCATGCCCGTGGCGTCTGCCATCCAACCGGATCCGAAGGTGGGGGGGTCGTTGAGATGCCGGACACTTTGGCTCAACCCGTCAGAGACGATAACACGTGGACCCGATGCGTCTATGTTCAGCCAGCATGGTCTCACCACGCGCTCTGAGGTCCGCGGTTGTGGCATCTCATCAAGGTCTCTTGAGTTACTGGCCATGGTGTTCTAGCGGTTGTAAGCGATGAATTCCTGGGTGTTAATCAGTGTCTTTGGTTGTCATCGCCGACCGTTTGTGTTCAGCTGAGAGTGCACTCCACAGAGTTTATAATAAACCGGTATCTGGCATTTCACAGTTTGTTGCCATTCACAGTGATGTACAATGCCATTCACAGTGATGCGCAATGCCATTCACCGCGATGTCCATTCACAGCGACTCAGGGCATTCGTCCGCCGGCTCAGAGCATTAGTCCGCCGACCCGGAGCATTCGTCCGCCGACTCAGAGCGTTCGTGCGCCGACTCAGCGCATTCGTCCGCCGACCCAGAGCAATCGTCCGCCTACTCAGCTCATTCGTCCGCCGACCCAGAGCATTAGTCTGCCGACCCACAGGATTCGTCCGCCGACCCAGAGGATTCGTCCGCCGACCAAGAGGATTCATCCACCGACTCGAAGCATTCGTCCGCCTTCCCAGAGCATAAGTCCGCCCGCCGACTCAGAGCGTTCATTCGCCGAGGTTCACACAAAGCCGGTAACAACGCTTTGCAGCACAACCACACGACACTTGTTGTCGATCGCTGGGAGTGGACAAGGAGCAAACCTGTGGTCTTTCTCATCTACTCTGTGTAAATTACACAACAACAACAACAACAAAAAAAACCCCAAATATGAATACCGCCGTGGAACTACGAGCGAACAATGGTGAAACCGAGCTGGTGGTCACACAGACGATCGTCAAAACCCGTGTGTACACGCGGGACCGCCGTAGGCGCCCCGATCAAAACCCGTTGGGCAGGTGCTTGTGCCCCAAACGTTTCTTCGACTTAAAAGGGGCTATTTTCGAAACAAATATCTCGACCGGCCTAGATGCGCTGATTAAAGCGGGGATCCTAGCTCGACCTCTTCGCGTGTATTGCATTGGAGAACACATCGAGGTGACATATACTACGAACCCAGGATCGGTCTCGAGGGTATGGCTGTGCACAAACGAGACCCCCGCGGTGATACTAGCGTGGGCCTCACCGACTGAAGCCTGGTGTTGTGACAGCAGAATCAAAGAAGCCGTCCGGGATCGTAGCGGCACCGGGCAAATACAGGACGTGGAACCTACAAGAGACGGGCGAGGCAACGAAGTCGGCACGATTCCTCTTGTGTTACACGCCAACGACTATGGATGTAGTTAGTGATGAACGTGCCATTCGAACGATCTTTTTTTTTTTTTTTTTGCTTGTTCATCCATGTGCATAATGTGTGAATGTAACAAGGAAAATGTGTTTATGTTCCAACCACAAATAAAGAAAACATACAGTCTGATATATCAAATGCGTTTGTTTATTTGTTTTCACAATGTGTATACATGACACAAACGCTTTGTACAGCAATGTCATCCGACCAGTTCTTTACAACCGCAGCAGGATGAAGCCGACAATGTTCGCAATGCTCTCTCTGCACAAGCGGTCGTCACAAATGGACCGGTGCACACCACGCAGTCCTCCGGCGCCAGTAGACTAGCCATGTCATTTAGCTCTTGTTCACTCACGCCCTGACAGTTCATGTCCAGAAGCAGATCTATCACAGTCAGCCGTAATGTTTTTGCGTTGACGGGTGCAATGTCTAACGTCTTGGTCATGGCCATTAGGCAACACGCTGCCATGCAGCGGACAGGCTTATATTTAAGCAGTTCTACGGTCAGGGCTCGTCATGCGTACAATTTCATGGCTAAAGACCGTATACGCGGCTCCGTTGCGAATGCATCTCGATTCGCCGTCTCACCCACATGCTCTAGGAGCATGTACTTGCAAAGCACGCTGATCGCAGTCTCTGTGTGCGTGGGGAATAGGCTGCCTTTTAGTGTCACTGTTATCTCTTGCAGTTTTCGCCGTACACCGTCCACTGTAGTACATTGCTCGTCGTCCTCGTCACAGTTGGGGTCCGCGGTAACCGCTTTCACAGGCCAGCGATACGCGAGACACACATGCTGCAACCCCACGGTCCTGAAAACGCAGTGCATGTGACACGAAAGCATCAAGCATGCCGCACGTGTAGATCTAATCTCGCGCAACAGGTCCTGGAGCTCGATGCCGTTTTGCAGTGACGTTACCACATGTCTGTCCAACAGATCGAGTGTGGCCGAAACCACCGTGTGCACATCCGCGGATGTGCAGAGTGGTACGATGTATGCAAACCACGACACCGCGGCCAGTCTGTAATTGTTGTACCTCTCCAGGTTTATGCCATGCAGGCCTTGGGCGTGCACCAAAGCCGCTGGTGCGTGGACACGGTGTAGACGAACTTGGCTCACGGCGGCCTTCTTCACATCCTCCATGGTCATCGACTGTAAGCCGAATTCCATGTCTGGCGTGGGAATGACAAGTTGGTCGTCGGTGTTCGCCGCACAGTCGGCCTTGTTCAGATCCTCCTTAGTCATCGACTGTAAGCCTAATTCCATGTCTGGCGTGGGAATGACAAGTTGGTCGTCGGTGTTCGCCGCACAGTCGGAGTTGCCACGAAGAACACATGTGTCAGCTGGTTGATTTACAGGGGCGCAAGAACCTAGTTTCCTCTTTCTGGACAACAGTCCCACAACCCGCTCTGGGGGCCCTTTGTTGCGATCCATTGTAACAAAAAGTAACAGCATAGGTCAATAGAAAGCTCACAACATGCACCACATCAATGTGCTCAACCTCAACTCAATACAAAACGGTCGCTGTAGGTCGGGAGAGTTGGAACTGCAGGTCGGGGGCTTTGGAACTGCAGGTCGGGGGCTTTGGAACTGCAGGTCGGGAACGTTGGAACTGCAGGTCGGGGGCTTTGGAACTGCAGGTCGGGAGCTTTGGAACTGCAGGTCGGGGGCTTTGGAACTGCAGGTCGGGGGCTTTGGAACTGCAGGTCGGGAGCGTTGGAACTGCAGCATGTACGTGGACGTAGAGTGGCAGAACGACGAAAACGCTCTATCTTTTCAGAGAGATTCGAAGGTGTTTCAGGAACAAGAGCTGTCAACTAAAGGTTCCTGCCTCGTACGAAGATGGAACCGTGACCGCGAGAGCTAGATGGACACCCGGGATCCCAATGGCAGTTCAGAAATACTGGAGCGACTGGAGTGAGACTATCACCTGGTCTCTAGGCTGAAGGTGGCGATGGTTGTCTTTTATTTGAATAATGTAATCAAAAAATTGTGTACATATGAATAACAATAAAGTCTTCAATGTCACAATGAACCCAATGTCATTTGTATTTCTTTTGTCATATCAGGGTTTCGGTTATTGTTACATTACACACAGACGCAATAAAAAGGCAGTACACAGCCAATAAGTGTCCAGCAGGCAAGCCGGCGGGCATTATATATCGTCGACCTGTGGGGACGGCGGGCAGTAACGTGCTGTGCTGTGTTGCCTTGTGTTTGTTGATCATACATAGGGACGGCATGAGGGTTACATTACCCTACAAACGATGAGATACTACCTAAACCGCTTTAGATTCACTACACCTATATACTCAGAGAGCTTCACAAAGGACTTATTGGAACGACTCAGGGACAAGGCGTTGGTTTCGTATTCCACGGTGATCAGATCTACGGGCGACCAGACGCTTAGTGGTTTTGTTTATTTAAGAACGCAAGGTACTATCAACAGTGTGGACACGTACTTAAATAGCATAGCATCAAACTGCCGAGTAGAAGTAACACCAATTCCTCAGCGTGAGTCCGCCAACACCTTGATCCGGGAGTACTCCGCGCTTGCGCAGCACGGCGGCGGTGTGCTCGAACAGCAACACGGAGAGGAATTCGATATCAGAGCGGTGACAAGGTATACGTTTGCCGCAACAGGCTACACTTCCACGGATCTATCGTGTCTGGTGGCCGACCTGGAGACATCCAACTACGTGTCGTGCATAGTATTATTGCAGGAAGATAGTACCGTGTGTGGGTTCATACATGCGAAAGATGCCAAGTGCTCGCGGCTCATTAGGAAATCATTAAGCGGCAACCTGATTATCGACCCAGTCGACGCGGGCACAACTGACGGGGACGCCATTGACTTCTACAAGTCTATAGTGTCCAACGGAAACGCTGCCATTCTATGTGCGAAAGACCAAAGAACGGACGACGTGAACAACGTAATCGCTCCGACACACAGCTCCACTTCGACGGGGGAGTCTAAGTTGCTGGTTCGAAGATATCAGGTGGAAAACAAACCCGGGTGTTCTGATGTCATTGTTATACGCGATCCGCCAGCAGGCACGCCGATACTCGAGCAACCAGAGTCGCAGTTGCTCGCTGTGATTTCCGAGACTCAGAAAGCCGAACCTGTATCGGCGAGCACTCTAGCTCGCCGCGCAACGGCTACAAGAAGAGCTAAACGATCAGCGGTCCGCCGCAGTTCCAATTCCAACAGTCGTCGATGGAACAGTGTGTTTTGCAGAGAAATTAACTGGTTGGCACGCCGTAAGCGTGCCACCGAATTACAGCCCATTACCTCGGCCGACATCGACACGTGCGAAACCACCAAGGCTCTGTTAAACATCAACACCTGCGAAGTGCTTCTGCGGTTGTACCACCGCCATCGCTCTTTTGTCACTGTAGCGGATTAACATTACATGCGTCTCGCGTGACCGCCATGGACAAGTACGAGATTGTTGCACAGGTAGGCGAAGGGGCATATGGTGTTGTGTACCACGTTAAGTGTCGCGTTACCGATCAACGCTATGCGTTGAAGTGCCACCGCAATTACGAAAACGGCACTATGACGGACTCCACCGTCCGGGAACTGTCTTGTCTATCGGCTTTGAGAGGCCATCCTAATATAGTGGAGACGCTGGACTGTTTTCTTCACGATGGCGAGATAGCGACGCTCATGCCCTACCTCCCTTTAACGCTGTTTGAGGTGATCTACCAGGGTCGCTATCACTCGGGCCTGTTGCCGATTACGTTTATCGGCCGTTTCTCTCTGGAGATCGCCGACGCTCTGGCTTACATGCACGGGCTTAACATGATACACAGAGATCTGACACCCGCTAATGTGTTGCTCACAGCGGACACGCTAACCGTGAAGGTGGCAGATATGGGCCTTTCTAGGTATGCTGCGAAGTCCATGAGTTCTGGGTTGGTAACGGAGTCCTACAGAGCCCCGGAATTATTTGACACAAAGAAGGAGGGTATCGCGCAGTACACCTGCGCTATCGACATGTGGAGCCTGGGCGTGCTGATAGTAGATGCCATGGAGGCGACGATGACCTTTCACAGTAAAAACTTTCCAACGTATAAAATCATCAATGAAACTCTCGGTCGCGACGACCACGACGACGAAAGCATCTGGAATCCCATGTGTGTAATGCCCACCCTGATGCGGTGTACAGAGGTGAAGAGAATCGCGTTGGCATTGCTTCAGTACGACCCGAAGTGCAGACTCACTGCGCGGACGTTACTGGATGACAGTAGATGGAAACGGATCGCCGCCGCGATCACCGATGTTGATATTGACCGTGTGAAACGTTACGCTGGCATTCAGCGCACAGCCTGTAAATCACACTAGTGTGCATTTATGTTGCGATGTGAGGACGCTCATATGTATGTGTATGTGTATGTTTGTGCATTCATACAATAAAGCATCTCACTCCCTTTGTCATTGTGCTGTCATGTTTGTTTTATTTGCGTGGAAGACAAGATTGTTATGCATACAACCAGAGTCCATATAATACCACATGTTGACACTGAGCAGACCCCAACAGCGTCGTTGTTCATATGTAGAGACGCGCAAACAGTGGCAGGAGCAACACTTTTGCGTCGAGTCCTCCGTTGAGGCTGGCGTCGGAACGGCAAACGTTGACTTTGTTGATCGTGGCTTCTATCCTGTCAACTGTGAACATATACCATGGTAATTAACACGTAGTTTATATATTACACAAACATACACACGTGTGGCATTCGGCGGGCTTACATTTGGCTAAAATGGCATACAGCTGCACCTTGGTGGTGTCCACGGGCTGCAGGGGGACCAATTTGGGTATGGCAATGCGGCAGTCGTCTGTGCACACTAAGGATGAAAAGAGTGCATTGTTATTTTTTTTTTTACTCGACACCCCATCCAACAACCGTGTCGATATCGTGATATCGCAGAGGGGGGGGGGGGGGGGGGGGGAATATGTGCTTACTACGTACAGCGAGTGGTAGTCTGCGGTGTCATGTGCTCGGGTTCCTCTGCCGTGCTCCCAGTGGCAGGATCATCGGTTGGATCAGCGTCGTCCGGATTACCGTCGAGAGACCGACTGACTTGTGAACAGGACTGATCCGCTTCAGCACTTTGCCGTGTGTAAATGAAATACTTGTAGTTTACATTGCCGCGCCCCACAAACGTCGTACCGTTTGGGGTTATAAAACAGCCACCGGTCAGCCTTTGTGTTGGGCTCATAGTGTGGTTCCATATCTCTATTACACGCCAGATGTCGGGAGTCTCAACGTGAAACTTGTAAATTGCGCCGACTCCATCTAGCGGAGCGATAACTGCTGTGCTGTCTGTTACGCTACACGGCGTCCTTCCCGTTCCACAGCGCGCCTTTGACGTGTAATAATATATACCTCGATCGATTGGGTTTGCGATGACAGTGAATCTCGCCCCGCCTAACACATATTGCCCTTCGTCATTGCAAGTAAGAAATCGAATGGTGACCTGGTACCCCAATCTAGTGTGTGTCACTTCATACAGATGGTGGCTAGCTAGCCTGACGACCTGACCGTTTTTTCGAAAGACAGAAGTAGGACTTTCCAAATAGCCAGGTAATGAGAGCGAATAAGACAGTTTCCCAAATACAGCTACTTGTTCTTGGCCAGCGTAGCCAATCGTACTTTGGTTGCAACACTCCAGCCAAAGTGCTAGCAGGCTGACTAGCACTCGAACGCAAGCTTTTGACTGCCACATGTTTTCCAGCAAACCCACTTGCAATCGACGAACACACCGGTAGTCTTGGGGCTTTATACTCTTGTGAAAGGGTTCGGTGAGTGTGAGTCGGACCGACTGAGAACGAGCAACCGCCGACCTAGAATGCTGACAGAGACAGAGTTTTTGTTCGGTACACACCGTTCTGTTTTTTTTTTCCACTGAACATGGTGTATAGTATATGCATTTTGTGTATGCTGCGTACTTTATACATCAAGTGGTACATGTGTTGGTCGGTACACTGATGCTTGTGTGTGTTTTTGTGTACCATGTTTTTACAGACGGCCGTAAGACTGGCCGACCTAGACGTCGGGGGCGACCGACCTAGACGTCGGGGGCGGCCGACCTAGACGTCGGGAGCGGCCGACCTAGACGTCGGGAGCGACCGACCTAGACGTAGGGGGCGGCCGACCTAGACGTCGGGAGCGGCCGACCTACACGTCGGGAGCGGCCGACCTACACGTCGGGAGCGGCCGACCTAGACGTCGGGAGCGGCCGACCTAGATGCCGGAAGACTGGCCGACCTAGACGCCGGAAGACTGGCCGACCTAGACGCCGGAAGACTGGCCGACCTAGGAATATGCTGGCTGCACGTATGGAACACGAGGACGACTTACGGTGCACTTGCTCCGAGACCCAGCTCGCAACTATGGAGAAGAATGACACCCGGTCGGTTTGGGTTTCACCTACACAATGTGCTCACGGTGACCATGTGTCGCTTTGCGACGGCATTGCGATCAGCCGCAAATACCCCGATGAGAAGCATCCTTCTAATCGGTGGAAGAGAATATGCGGTAGCGTAGCAGCTTTGCTGAGAACCACCCCGGTGCGTTTCGAACACGGAGCCGGCTGCCTGTCTAGCTTGATCACCGAGGCCAAGGGGATCAGATTCCCCACCATACCTGAGATACTGTCGGTGGAAAGCCGTTCCGGCGTAACGGATTACTACTTAGCACACAAGCTATTTGCCGCAAAGGTGGTGCATCTCACAGATGCGAAACCTTCCAACGATTTGGTCGAAGCACTGTCTTGTTGCGATGCGGTTCTTCGCTACAAGGGTGCATCGGGTCTCATGTTCACGTACCCTAGCATCATGTCGGATGAGTACGAAGGTCTGATCGCCAGGTTTCGCGGAGACTATATAATTTACACGGGCGACTTGCATTTCACCGGACACGCGACTCCAACTGAGCTGCTGAAACAAATCACCTGGTGTTTCACCGAGCTCATACGTGTCAGCTTCGCAGGCTGGCGTGGGACATCGTACCCAGGGCATCTGGTGCTTTACACGAGAATGAAACTACACTAAGTCCCTCCGTTAAGAGTTGTGTGCCTCTGTTGCTGGCGGAACGCAGAATGTCACATGTTTCTCTGTGCTATAATACGTTGTTACGTGTAACCTCTCGAATAAAGCCGTTGAGATGTGTGTACAATGTGGACCGTGTCATTGTTTCAGGCCTTATTTTCATTTTGACTTTGATACATTGAGTCGTGATGATATGGTTATACTTTTGCAGGTGGACAAATGTAGACAAGCACCCAAGTACTCGTGCTTAACCTAACATCTAGCTGTCACATAATGTACGAGTCACACGTCAGTTACCAGACGCGTGTGGTTTGAACAGCACACGAATAAATAAAGATGGGACATTCCACACGTTGTTCCACGGTGGTCGTTTATTATCAAATGTGATACAAAAACACAAAGCATGCATCCACCACGGTGGTCGTTTATTATCAAATGTGATACAAAAACACAAAGCATGCAAATTTCATCGTTCGCAGGTTAGTGTCAGCACAGAATCATCGACACACATAATCACTTGCGAGACACACTAGACGGGTTCCGTTTGGCATTTATTTGGAGGACAGTTTGCGGTCTTCTTCGGAATGGCTTTCGTGTCTCCCCAACTTGGGGAGCCCTGCGGTGTGATCTCACCGCGGCACTTTTTCCTCAGTCGCGATACGCCGCCAACCACTCGTACTCGTCGCTGCCAGTCCACTCGGGCCTTGATACCCCACGTTCTCCGGCAGACCGTCTCGGTGGCGGATAAGGATAGCCTTCCTCTAGTTCACGAGTACCTGTCGGGGGCTTTAACTCTCTGCGAACAACGGGACGATCCCCGTGCGTCTCGCGCGCGACCAGGTTCACGCCGGGTTTAGTGTTCCTGTTGACAGGAGGCGGTGGCGGCAACACCAAAGGTCGTCCGCCGTCGTAGGAAGCAGCCTCGCGGTCTGACGTTACTCGTAAGTCTCCCATCATATCGCAGATTCCTTGAGGATACGAGGCCTCTCGGTCGGCCGTTTCCAAGCCTCTGATCATGTCGTAGTGATCTTTATCTACCGCGCGCTCGGTCGCCTGCTTTCTGCAATACAGCGTGAGTGACTCCATGTTCGGAAACACAAAGCGATCGGGGGGTTCGATGCCAGAAGACAAGACATACTCCACGCATTTTCCGTCTGGATCTCGAAACACAATCCGAGCGGTGGACCCACTGCCAGAAGACAAGACGTACTCCGTGCACGTCTCGTCTGGGCCGACTGTGTATTTCCAGATGCACCCTTTGCCTTTAGTGAACAACTCGAACGTGGCTAGGTCGCCGTCGGGGCCGTGCGTCAGGGCAACATACCCCGGTCCCGGCTTAGACATCGCAGAAAAGCATTGGGTTCTGCTTGGGAAGTAGGGAGTCGCACCGGCAACGACGGCACTTCGCCAAGTGGCAAAGACGCACCTGTCACGTTCTCGCATCTCAATCCTCAAGGCTCCTTTTCGGTTAAGCTGCTCCGCCATGGTGTGAAGCTAGATATATATATTATATATATGTCCACCGTGGATACACTGAGTTTGTAGGATGTGCACGACTAGTTGTCCGATGAGTGTTAGTACTGTTTCATCGGTACGTGCGGTCTAGCCTACATGGCGGACATTAACATCGTGACTCTGATGCACATTCTTGTGAACCAGTTGTGTTTTACACGCAAGGTGAACAGCGTTTCGTTGCGATCGTGTTCCACCAACCATCGAGCCCCAAGCGACTCCACTCGATCCCGTAGGTCAACGGCGTTGTTCTGGTCCGTTATAAAGTCAAAGTATTTCTCATAGATCGGACTGAGGTACACCAACAGCTGATCCCCGTCGCGAATCTCAATGCCGCACACGTCCCTTTCCTCACACACGTGTAGCTCGCAGCCAGCGAGTTCGTCCGGTTCACCCTGCACGGGCAGCGGGTAGTTGGCATACAGATTATAGAACCTCCCGTTGCTAGACACGCTAGCGCGTTCGCATATGCGGATGAGGTTAGAATAGGCCGACGCGGACTCCCTCATCGTTTGACCACACAGCTCCGGATTGCTGGTCCACAGCGATAGTGCCACGCTGCGGTTTCTAGCTCTGATCGACCGGAATTTCATGTCCTCCGAACTACTTGTCACGTACACCAAATTGCCTTCGCTGGTTAACCAAAAGGCCCTGAGCGCCTCGTGTCGCCGATCGCACCGGCGTTCGAGATCCACGTCGTTGGGCAGCTCGCTCGTCATCATAAGTCTGTTTCGTTCGACCAAATCTCTATCGGTTAATGCATCCCCTCCGTTGGTGAAAATGTAGCCGTTGTCGGTAGGTGTACCCGAAAACAACCAGCAGTATCTGAAGTATATTTTATTCGGAAGGACAAACTGCATCAGAGAGGCCTTGGTGGGACACCTCAGTTCTTTTTCCGTGTGACACAACGCAGGACTATTTGCGAGAAGTCGAGCGGGACAGAGTTCCGCGCCGTCGCCGTGGACGAAATAATTGTCGCTTCCGTCCGCTCGACACTCTCCGGCTGTGGCGATGTTGCACCGCGGTGCGCTGTCCCCGTGCGCGGAGGATACCCAGTGGCTGTTGACAGAGTTCACCAGGGATCCCATCGTTACATCTCAAGTGGCTCCGATCGGGGTGTCGGTGGACTGTATCCGAATCAGACTGTCCAAGATGACGAGAGACAGCGAGAAGGACAGGGAACACACTGAAACGATGGCCGAGTACACGCAGTTGCTCACGAACCGCACAGCGCAAGCCCTTTTGATACAGCGGCTCGGCTTAGAAGGAGCTCGGGCGAGGATGCGGACTTTGCAAACGACCGACGCCCTTAGTAAGCAGGACTCGCATTCTGTCATGTGCAGATTCGGCCGCATGATCGACCGGGTGTTTGAATATTTCCGAGTCAAAGACATGAGATTGGAACCCTTTCAAATTGAACTCCTGCGAGGTGTGGTGTTAGGTGTTACGCTCACCCAACTGGGCGACAATCTCTACAAGTACAAACACGCATTACTGTCCAAACTCGGACTGGCTCCCCTGGGATCCGAGGCGTACGACCACGCGAAACCCACGCAAAGTCACTGGTATCACATAGAGAAGGACTTTCGGCGTTACGCAAATCCGTACACGCTTTGCCTAGCGCCGAGGCAGTGCGGCAAGAGTCTGATGATGAGACTGCTCCTAGCGTCTGTGTTGTTGCACTTGGACATCAACGTTATGGTCCAGGCTCAAAATAACCACATGTGCACTACGTTGAGATTGGGTGTAGAATCTGCCATGGAAGAACTGCAGAGGTTGCCGTCGTTCAAGGAGGAAGAGAAACCAGTCGGCGTGTACGGCAGTCCCGAGAATAGGATCTACAGATTTCGCGATGGATACAAGGGCTCGGCTTTTATCCACTTCCTCGCTTCTAGTAACGACGTACGTATCGCCGTGTTGGTTTCGACGTCTTGTCAACTTGACCTCGTTTTCTGTTTCTTAAAGCTTTTTTTCTTGTTCTTCTTCTTGTTCTTCTTCTTCTAATTCTTCTTCTTCACACACCCACACGTGCATATATGTATAAAAAACCGGGTAAGTGGCGTACACACGGTAAGTGCTATATGTTGCTACAGTTTCTGCACAAACATAACCTTCCAGCGCACCGATGGACATGGACGCCGAGCCCGCTGTTGCGAACCAGACGACACCTAGTCTACAGGAACACTGCTTCTTGACAAGAGGAGCGGAGGCCGATGTGTGGCACCTGTGGAATTCGTCTCGTTCGGCCTTAGCCTTACGCAAAGACGACATCGCCCACGTCCACGCGGTGAGGTCGGACATGGAACGTACCACGTTCTGTCAACTACGTATCGTGCGAGACGTGGCGGTGCCCGGGTTGAAGGATCGTCGGTGTGTGGCAGGCCATGACATAGAGCTCCAAGAACCTCTCGCCGATGTCTCGCTTGCTGCCGCTGACAGCGAGCTGGTACGAATGTGTATGTCGAAGGGAATAAAATGTGCTGCGTTCCTGGAGCATTACGTTAAACGCGCTGACACCGAGGAACTTGACCTGGGCGAACGCATGCATTCGCTGTTTGTTTGCGCGACACGAGAAATGCTGACCAGGAAGTACGATATTATGCACCATTACCCACTTTTCAACCGGATGATGAGCATCTACTATGTGGAGAAGGACACCACAGCCCCCCCTTCGCTGCAAGATGTAATCGACCACGGAGGGCTGTTGGACAAGAGTGTTGGTGAACACGAGTCCTTACACGGACTTTCGGTCACGGGCCTGGACCACCTAGCCTTCAAACGTTGGAATTACCCTTACGTGAAGGACAACTCGCTAGATGTGACCTGTGGCGAAGACGAACCAGCTGAACCGGCTCAGGTTATTACACCGGAGCTAAAGTTCGAACTGCAGTCCGATCCCAAGTCCGAGTCGCTTACGTCCGACCGCACCTTTGTGAACAGAGATTCGGTGGCGGAACGGGAAGTCAAACCGACCGATGGGGTACACCAACGTCCCACAACCCCCGGTTCACCGTTTCTAACGACGCACGCGCCCTCTCACACCGCGCCTTCGCAGCAGCGGGTGGAACACGACGGCACGATACACTGGTTCAATAACCACCCGGGGACTTTGACGGACAGACCCGCGGCGTTCCCTTGCAGGTTCGCCGTGCACGTGGGACAAGGTGTCACGTTCAACGATCTGATCCAGTACTGCGTGACGCGAGAACCTCAGGCTCAGATTGGATCGCTGCCGTCGCGTAGAGAATGGGGCTCTGTGAACCCAGTGCTGCTTATGGAGGACAATGTCGATCCTGCTACCGGGAAGACTGCGCATTCTTACGTCGTAACATCCAGAGGACACCTCAGCGAGCTGACGACTCGGCCTTGTTACAATGAGGTCTTTCTGCCCGGAAGACCAGTGACTCGGTTGAATCTCGATGTGGACATGAAGTGCTGCGCGTCGTGTCACGCACGGTACACGGTGAAGGCCAACTGCGCGACGAGACGCAAGGTTAGCCGAGCGATGGCGAGTAGTTTGTTGTTGGTGGTAGCCGAGTCGTTACTGTCCATGGTGAACGCAACGCCAACGGCGCAAAGGGCCCAACGGCCCAATAGCCCCCCTGATGGCGTAAGCCTGAAGGAGCTCACGAGAGCAATCGGTAAAGTGGCCGTGTACATCAGATCGTCGTCCGTGCAATCTAAGTTGAGCCTTAGGATGCTGTGGTATCTGCCCGTGGAACTGTGCAGTGTCCGTGGCATAGAGGCGTACAGGCCGTTATTGCAAGAAATGGAGAAGGTTTCTCTGCGCTACCTGTTGCTTTCGTACCCAGAGGAGACACGGGCCTGCAGCCTGTGCGATCTGAGCAAGGCGATATCGCAGAGCGCCTCAAAGAACGACGTTCGCTGTTTGCGACTGAGCGCAGACGCGCCTCGCAAAACGACAAGGCGTTCGGCCATCGACAAGGCTCCGTATGCCTTCAGAAAATCAGTGCGATTGCCCAACTGTTACAAACAGGGCACCGGATTCGAATACGTAGAAACGTTCAACGATCAGATCAATCTCCCCGGGTCCGGGTTCGACCATCATCTTTCTCTTTCTGTGGGACTTTCCTCCAATCCCATCGCCGACGACGTCACGTTTCTGGGTGACCGATTCGCGGACTTACTGAAAGAACGCCAGGGGTTGCCTGCAATCCAATTCGACGCCGAAGAAGACAGCCCCGACGGCGAACGGGTGGAGAATGAGGCTAAACGACTTATGGATTTGTGGGGGGTGCCTGTGACTGTTAGGCAAACTGGAACGGGGTTGTTCTGCGTGCAAGCCACGGAGAAGTCGACGACGTACCCGTGCCCCAAACATAACAGAGTGCACTCTACCTCTAAACTCAGCGCTCTCGTGTTTGCTACACAAACCAAACACAAATGTTTTGTCACTTAACAGTAATAATGCGTTTGGTGTTTGTTATGTATGTACAACAAATAAAGAATCCACTGTGGAAACACTCGTGTTTGCTGTTATTGAGTACGTGTCTGAAAGCAATAATAAGTAAGAGAGACACACCGTGATATTACTACAAAATATACAGTTTATTCAATTCAGGAAACACAACAAAGGTACACGCATACATTGATCACAAAGTACATCATTGACATTAGAAAATATGCTCTCAGCACAGATCATAAAACAAAATAAGTAACACGGTAAGTGACAGGGCCGATGCTATCGTCGTAACCGCATACTCAAGCAGTACGAGGAAGATGTGGCATTAAAGCCCTAATGAGTCTAACGTCGGTGTAACATGAGCAAATGGGACGATGACGATATACAACAAAGCCGACAACAGGCAGAAGTAGTAGGCCGACGACGACAGCTACGATCGCGTAGATCCTGGCTCCATCTGCTGATGTAGAAAAAGCAACAAGGTCACCGCAAACACATACACACACACACACAAAGCGACCAACTGTGAATTGTACACAGAAAGGTCTGAGTGTTGTTCTTTTCTGAGTGTTCTCACCGTTTGTTGGAGTAGTGTCTCGATGATCTGCAGTTGTTAGAGTTTGCAGCGGTGCCTCTGTTGTCGAGTTTCTGACAAACGTCAGCGGTGCCTCTGTTGTCGAGTTTCTGACAAACGTCAAATCTAAACGACAAAAAAAAAAACAAAGAGTCAACGCTCGTCATCACACTGTAGCCTGTGTGAGTGAGCTTGGCACCACACAACACCTTCTTCACCACCAACAACAACAACAAAAAAAAAAACATTTGCTCTCACCGACTACAAGTTCGACGATCGCAAATTTCACCCGACTCTGTAGCTTTGGTACAAAACAGCGGTATCTGCCTGCGTCTCCCTCGGACACATTCGTGATCTGGAGGGAAATGTTCCCGTGTTTCATGGCGTCCGCGAACAACTGCGTCCTCTTGAGGTACGACGCGATCTTCATGTCGGGAACCTCGTTCTTGTCTCTGTATAGGTGAACGTACCCCACTCGGCTGAGCCGGTCGGACGGGTCAGGTTTGAGGTCGAGTCTGGACCACTCCACCGTCAAACCCCGGACGTCGAACGTGGGCTCCAGGTGACACGGCAGCACCACGGTGTCACCCGGAGCGGCTACGGTGGGAAGATTCGAACCAACCACCAGAATCTCACCTGGACAGAGACAGAAAAGCATACACCGTAAACTAACAGCTACACAGCTCCCCTGTGTTTAAGTCTTCGCAAGGTTACGTTTAGCGACATTGTAGACATAACCGGGGTCCTGATATTATAACACACGCTTTGTGTTGTCGTGAATGAATAAAAAATGCCGTTGATCAACCAGCATTCGCTTGTTGTCGCTGCTTCACAATAAAGAAGAAGACCACGCTCAATGAGTACAGGTTTCTTTTTTATTTGGTTCACATGTGGAAAACACAATATCAAGATGTACTACAGCATTCAGACGGAGTGCACAGAACACCGCGGACACACAACATTAGATCAGGCCCCTCACGATACACATAAACGACCATTACATGAACGAAACGGCCGTTAGAACTTGTGCATCTTGCCACGCCTGATGTTCTGTGGCGGTCCGGTGAATCGAGCCGGCGGCTGGGGCGTTTCGCATTCAGTGAAATGGTAGACCCTCTCGGCACAACGCGCCAGAGGTCCGATGGGTAACTCCATCCACGCCGGATCGTCGGAGTTCAACATGGGACTTCTGTATTTTACGTCGATAAGCAGTCCCTTTGTCCCACGCACGTTGCCTGTGGTGCAAATGTACTTCTGTCCTTTACGCCCACATCTATTCAAATCACGGAGATAGAACGCAGTGAGATTGCCGCCGAGTTTCCGCAGCTGGGTTTCGTCTGTCACAATGACATTCATGATAGCGCAGGCACTTGTTAGGGTGATCACGGGACACAGTCTGGGTTCGTGCTCTGCAGACTTCAACAACGCAGCGTAATGTAACCTGTGTACCTCGCCAGCCACGGTAACGTCGGAAGACTCTATGTCGTTTCTACTGTAACTCACAATGGCGCGCGCCGTGTGTTTCACCGGGGCGGCGGGCGGCGGCGGTCTGTCGATTACATCGACGTGGGACACTGCGGCAGTCTCTGTGTCGTCGCGGCTAGCGTTGTAGCGCGCGATGATATCGCGAAGGCCCTTGCTGACCTCTGCTGTGTCATTGGCAATTGCAACCAGGCTGTTTTCCGTTGCCGCGATGATGTCGCGAAGTTCCCTGCTGACTTCTGCTGTGTCATTGGCAATTGCAACCAAGCTGTTTTCCGTTGCCGCGATGATGTCGCGAAGTTCCCTGCTGACTTCTGCTGTGTCATTGGCAATTGCAACCAAGTTGGTCTTCGTTCGATTAATTTGCTCTTCCACTTTGGCAACTAGGGTTAAAGTGTGCAAATCTAGACCTAATGTGGATGTTATCGCAGCCAAGCCCGGGGAACGTTTCTTCCTATCCGTGCGTTTTGACGGCGCGTCGGCCTCGGCGATGTAGTCGTAGTCATCGGTCTCCGACGGGTGTTGTAGGCTTACGTTGTACCAGGACGCGTGCATGTCCACAATCAGTCTATTGCCCGCAGTCCAAGCGCACCAGGATACGTTGACGTCCCTGTACTTTTCCGCTTCTGAGACGTCTATCTTCAAATCCAACGAAAACATTACATCTTCAGAATTTAGGGTAACGTACAACACGTCGTCGTACCAAGACGATGCAATCACGCCAGACCCGGAGTACTCCCCGGACATCTGTACGGCTTTCGCTAACCCTAAGCCCGCCAGGCTTAGTAGAGTTGGCTCTGCTGCGAAAGGTGTCGCCGTGACGTTTCTGCTGAACGGTGGGGGTTTCTGTGGAAGCACGGTGTTTTCGGGATCGACAATCGTGTAGCCTAAGAGCCACGTTCCGTTCTCCGCTCCTACGGGGAGAGGGCCTTTGCACGTGGTGGTTAAATCTCCTTTGTTGAATACGCAGGGAAATGTACCCGACCAATGCTGAGTGGTGTACTCCGAGCAGTTGTCCGATTTCATGGAGATCTGAGTCTCGTCCACGGCGTAATCACCTACGATATGGGCTGTCATCCTCCAGTCGCATCTCGGAGGACTAGGCCCCAAACGCCACCTAACGATCGACTTGTGTGGATCGTACACTGTCACCTGTCGCATGGTAGGGTGTGAGTTCAGACCTTCGAGCATGGCGGCGTGCAGGGATCCTCGGTCGACGATCCCGCCACATGCTCCAGCGATGGCAAGCGCAAGAAGCGCTACGGTAAAGTGTAAGCGTGCCATCTGTGTTCGAGTGGTCCTAATCAAAACCTTGTGCGCTTATCCCCTAGGTAGCCTGTGAATTGACCCTGAAGTGTTTTCGCCTCGGTTGGGAAGGGTTTATCTATACCGCAGCTGGGGGGGGAGATCTACAGCCTGTGGCGGCTAGGTTTGTGCTGTAGGTCGGCGGCTCCAAACCCGCAGGTCGGCGGATCCAAACCCGTAGGTCGGCGGCTCCAAACCCACAGGTCGGCGGCTCCAAACCCACAGGTCGGCGGCTCCAAACCCACAGGTCGGCGGCTCCAAACCCGCAGGTCGGCCGCTCCAAACCCGTAGGTCGGCGGCTCCAAACCTGCGGGTTGGCCAACCTAACGATTACACAGAAGAGCTGTGTGTAGTGTTACAATAAATCTAATCGTGTGTAGTGTTACAATAAATCACGCTGTGTAATTGTGGTGTCTTTCAACAAATGAATAAAAATAAAGACAACTTTCACTTACAACTCACCATGCCTCAAAGGTTCTTTATTTGTTTTTTTTTTTTGTTTTTTTTACATGCACAATACACAGCTCAACATGAAATAAAAAAAAAGACAACGATACACAGACGTACGAGACAAAGGGTTGCATCTATTGCATCTATCGTCCATTCACAGTATCCCACTTTGGCTCCGCTTTCGCCTTGTGTACGCCGTCCCTAGTGCGTGAGGGCGAAGAGTCGACGTGTCGGAAAATAACCTCGACCAAATCCGCAGGATAAGCGTGGAGCTGATCGCGAGTATGGTACCGTTTTCCCGGTGCACCAGGCGACGCTTTAGTATGAGCCCTCGGGCCTCTCTGGGCCACTTCTACATGTCTTCCTCCCACCATGCTAGCACACCTCCCGTTGCACATCAAGCCCGCGAAGGGGTTGTTGGTCATCAGTCTCGTTCGCTTCCTGTACTTGGCCTTGTACTGACAATAATCAAGCCGCATCACATGTTTGTCTCCACGAGACACCTTCGCAACATTAGCTGTCAGCTTCCACTGACTGACTTTCCTGTTCTTGCGGAGCATTGCAGCGGTCACGCTCTTTGGGTGTTTGCCCACGTCATGGTACAGCCTGTGAGAGACCCATCGTTTCCACACCATGCTCGAGTCAGGGTTCTCCACAAAGTACTGTAGCGAGCGGTTTCTTTTGTGGAAATAGTCGATTATCTCCGTGGTTTTAGCCACCAGCGAATCGGCCAACGTCAGATTCCGCGGCGTCTTAGCCGTACTTCTGGCCATGCTGTATTGCTCGCACGGCGGACCTGCGAATATCACATCGGGAGGTGGTCCGGACCAGTCCTTGGACGGATCCCAGTCCAAGATATCCACAACGATGTCAGCGCCGTGTCGACCGTCGACGTCTAGCCTCCGCACCAGCCACCCGTTATCCACGAACGGTTTACATATACTACCAGTGCCATCGAACAGACTCAACAGTGTCCGACGAGGGGAAACGTTAGGCATTGTGGAGTAGACATTGTCTTTTTTACTAATCCGTTTACGTTAACCAAACGATTTGTCGTGGTGCGTGAGTGAAAGTGCACGGCGATGGCTCTGTTCTCGCTCGTGTTCGTCGTCCGCTTGACCATGTTGGCCGTACTGTCGACGGCCCACGAGAGAGCTGCGTATGTAGTACCCGCTGCGTCTAATTTGAGCACCTGTACGCATAACGCCGTCGGTTGTCCAAACCCGACGCATGTCATACTCCACTGCGACAACACCAGGAGGCCGATCTGCAGATATCGGTGTCCGCTGGGGCGACCTCTTCTGCTTGAGGGATGTGGGGACGCGTGCCCTAACGGTTATCACGTTAGGGCGGCCGACCGCCAAGATACCCTCATCCAAACATGCGCCCTGCACAAAACGTGTCCTTCGAACCAGCAAGTCATCCTTCCCGGTTCCCTCTGGCACGATACGATATGCGGCCAGCCGGACGATTACACACCTATGCGCACGTTAGTCGAACCCCCCGCGTCGACGGCATTAGTCGACACCTTGAACGAGCTGACTAAACTCTGGATGGCGGGTCTGACCGAGGAAGAGTTTATGAAACTATGCAAGTACTTTTCACCGTCTACGATATCCGACGAGTGCGGCAAGATCGTCGCGGACCGTTTGTTTGCCGATGGGTCGAGGGTCGCCGAACATCTGTACTATGCCCTAAACACATTGTCTTTGCTCGACGCGGCAGCTAGAATGCACAAAGACATATTGAAACCGTTTATGTCACCCGGACTGGATCCTACCAGTGTTGGAATTGAATTGACACACGAAGACCCTTTAACGGTAGACGTTTTCAGCGACACGCTAATCGTACAGGCCCGCACAACCATACCGCTGGGCGGTGAGCGCATTTTCAGACCCACGGACGTCAGGTGGTACAGAGTGCAACGTGTCTCGCCTATGCAAACGACATCCCCTCTATTGGTGTCCGCGACCGGCTCGACCGTAAACCGCGTGGATCGCAGATGTGATATCGCCAAGGGTGCCAAGTGGGATAAGGACTACGCACGGGGCTTCTTTGTCTACGTGTTTGACATTTCGTTGATCGTCAAGCCTCCGTCTCTCCGTGTATTTAGACACGTGGAAGTGGATTTGGAGTACGACCGGGTTGGCCCTGACGGCAACGTTACAGAAAGTGTAATCACACGAGGAATACATCTGAAATATGTTTGGAAACACAAACGGCACGCCGATTGCCATTGCGCGAACACGGCGGACTACACGGACCGTGACGGGCCTTGTTCACCCAGCTGTGTGCCGTTCTCGCGCGTGATCTCAGGCCTGCCCGGCACCAACAACGATTGGAAGCTAGAGGTTTTTTACAATCATGCAGAATCTACGCTGGGACGGAGCAGAGTCGTACACGGATCCGTCAAACCAAACACCGAGATCTTCTGCGTCGTGACACCGGCGGTTTTTTCATCTTGGCAAGGACCGACCGCAGAAGCACCCTCCGCTCCCTTGGACTTGATGCGATGCGATGTCACGCTGCTAGAATTTAACATTCTCACAATCGGGGGGGACGCGACCGTGCTGCCCACGGACCAAGACAGCGTTGCGAGGGCATCTAAGTGCACCCGTGTACCGGTGAGGTCGCTCGAGGGGGCTCTGGCGAACGGCGAGCTGTGTGTTCCTAGCGCGGTTAAGCACGCTATTGCGATCATCGATCGCCAAAGGTGGAGGACTGAAATCGGAGTGAAACTCCGATTTCACAACGGCAGTAACGCTCTGACGACCCCAACCCAGGAAGAACTGTCCGGTGCGCTAGACTGGCTGGCGCTCTCGAGGAGCGACGTTCAGATTGTCGTGATCGACGCGAGCTTGGAGGAAGGCGCTCTTCTCGACTTGGATCTCGTCAGCACAACGTACGGATCTAGGTTTGACGTGAAACCGGGATTGACCTCTAGCGCATTGGCAGAGCTAATGCTCGCCAGGGGTATTCACGCCGAACTGCTCGCAGGACTGACGCCCAGGCAGACCTCCGCGGAAAACACGTTACGGACGCTGGGAGGTGTGGTGTCCCGACACGGTGCGTTTTTAGATCTGACCAACGTGCGCGTCCCATTCGAAAAGCGCTGCTGCGATACGCTCAATCCCCAGATATGGCGAGCCGAAGGGTATTCCGACGAGCACGAGCTCATCGTCGACGTGTCGGACGTTAGGCGTCTGCAACTGTCGGGCCTCTATGTCTTCGACGAGCTGAGCAGACGCTCGAACAATCGAGGCGGCATAATAGTATCTCTGCCGTCTTCTGCGTACGAACTGGGACCCGATTGCGTAGAACCGCCGAATCCGACAAACAGATACAACGCACGCTCGGCGAACGCGTTGATGTACAGCGAACAAGAACTCTCTGTGCTCGCACTAGACATGGCCAGATGGGGTGTCTCTCGGTATGGCTTAGGCTACCTCGACTATACGTTCGCTAGGGCTAGTAGCGTGCCGCTGTTCACCGTGCTGGCCAACGCGGTCGAGGTAGCCGCCACCCGTTTCAGGACGTTACACTACCGCTACACGAGGAACCTCGCGTTTGGCGACGGGGGGTTTTCGTCCGTAGAAGTCAACGGCGTGTACAAGCTAGAGGCAGGAATGTTTTTTAGACGCGTATCGGACAAAAGTCCTCGAGTGAAAAGCTTCGTGTCGATGCCCGGTGTGCCCGAGTTGGAATTCGGGCTGTCTTCCGATATGAACGTAGGCTCCACTTTGCCTATCAGCAAACTCGCAATGGCCAGCGCCGCACGAGAAATGAGCTACATACCGTACGGGGCAAAGACGGTCCTTGTGAATCGGAGCGGAGTTGTCGTGTTTGTGGACACAGACAGGGATGTCATATGTTACCACGTTCCACCACCGACAACACCGGGGGCAGCGCTTCGAACGTTGCCCTTTGGCGTCGCCGTCAAACACGCGGAGCGCAATCTACTGGGCGTCGGGTGCGTTCAAAGCGTACCCGGCGACCGTCGGCACACTAGGCTCGCGGTGACATTGCCCGCGCGGACTGAAACGGAGAAAGAGACGCTACTTGAAAACATACGGCTTATACGCCGATCGATGAGCGAGCCCGTTTTGTCGCTCGAAGACACGATGTGGTTGTCTCACGACATTGAACAGCAGCGCAGCTCTGTCGAGTCAAAGCGAGAGGCTGGTGCGGTGGCGGAAACGCACGCGATTTCCCTCGTCCTTCAATGTCTGCAGCGCTCCAGCTCGTGCCTCGCGCTGGCTAACGTGGTCGAGAACGGTTGGCCTCAAGGTGGAACCGGGTACCCCGTAGACGTTCGGGGGTTTGAGGTGGAAGCGGGAGTGGTGCTAAAAATGATCGTCGTCGCGAACCACGGAGCGCTCACAGTTACTTTGTCCTGCGACCTGAAGCCGTTCGCCTTCGGTTCTCACGACACCAGGGTCAACAGACAAGCGAGCGGATACTACCGACGCGAACGCAGACCGTTGCTCGATCGGGTCGCATCCGAGATCGGAAAGATACAATCGATCAACACACGCGTTTCACGCGTCATTACAGAAGGGTTGTGTCACAATGAGACGTGTGGCGATGATGACGGATCTCGTGGGGGTTATGCGATGTGGGCGAAGGACTGTGTCTCTGCAACGGAACGGCTCGCCGCTGAGGCGAACGCCACGGTGGTGGCCTTTGGTAAAGTTTCGTACGAGGCTGAGGCGCGCTTACGAAGCAACGTGCCTCGTGTGGCTGCCGCCAAGAGTCGCGTCGCAGCGCTCTCTTTGGTTGCTACTGTACTGGCTTTATTAATCAACGTGGTGTGCATCGTGATGCTATATTGTGTGTACTCGGGCCCTCGATCCAGAGAACACCGATATAGAAAATTACAATGACGGCGAACGATGCAATCGCCTTACTATGCTTCTGCGCGCTGGTGCGCGTTTGCTGCAGCGGCACCGGCGGAATCGCACCCAACGCCACAACCGATGCTCACACAACTACGGATGAGGAGGAGCACAGGGTCGTATTGACTCCCGCTCAGTGGAAGATACGAAGAAGCGACCCGCCTATATACGTAACGTACAACTTCGATTTGGGTCCGGCGGATCTCTCAAAGTCGCGAATCGCACACCCTTCGTGTGCACAGATCGCGTGCGAAGGACTTGTCGAATATCACACGGGATGCAACTCGTTGTGTTTGAGTGGAACCTGGAATCAGGTCGACGCGCTTCTCCGGACCGCGCTCCTCGGATACGACCGCGCGGTAGAGTCCTTGGACGCCAGTTACAATGACCTAGCCGCGATACTGGATACTCACATCGTGAACAGGATGCCGGATCACACGGCCGAGTCGCGAACGCACGCCGCCGTAGGCTCGCAGCAGTACAACTCACCGAGAATCATAGATGTCTTGGAATATTACAGGGCCGCGATACAAGGAGGCCTGAGCGAGATCGCCAAAGTTCTACCTGCAAAGCAAACCGACACGGCGTCGCGTTTCAGCAACAACAGTACTCGCCTGCCACACATGTTGGAAACGTGGAAGATCGGAGTGTACACGCTTTCCACGCAGCTGACCACCATGGTCACAATCATCCAAGCGGCCGAACGGCGGCTGATACTGTGCGCCGAAGGCGTAGTGCGATCGGATATGACCGGCTGTGAGCCGAACCTGAGCGTAAAGTTTCACACGGACACTCCGGTGGCGAGCAAATCGGTGTCTGCGTCCAAACTGACTTTGGTCACACACCGGGAAACCTGGGAGCCTTTGTCGTTATCCAGGTGGTACATGTCGTTCGTTGACACCTCGCAAAACAACAGAGTGTGTTGGTTGACTAGTTCCGTGATTACGGACGGCAGCAAAAACTACAAAATGCCTTACTGCGATTCGAGGGGATTGTGCGACCCGTTGCAACTTGACGAGACCACGATCCCCTCGTGTGAGGTCTCTGTCGCCGGTACGCTAGATTTGCTGTGTCCGATACAATGCGGAGCACGTTGCAACGGACCGGTGTGTTACGATACGCACACGGAGACGTACAGTCTTCTTACATCCCAGGAAACGTCAGCCATCGATTACGGACAGCCAACTCAGGCGAGAGACAATGCTACATGGGTACGGCTGGCGTGTCCTACCGACAACGCGGACCATTTCACGACTACTTCTTGGTATACATGCTCGAACAACGATGTGTTTCAAGGGATCTATCGCATTAACAACGGCGGAAACCTGGCTACATATTCGCCAGCGGGGATGTACAATATCACAAATAGCACTGCTTTCAGTGTAACTGAGCGTGAGGCGTGCTCACAGGACCGGGTCTATGTGTGTCGACGCTGGGCGAAGGTCGGCCGGCAGAACCAATGTTGGCTCTTTAAAATAAAGAACTGTACTGTGGAAATGTCCCCATCCTCCCAATATCCGTGCCAGTGCACGTCGCCGAGGTCTACTGTAACAACGATTGAATCTAGCAACAAGTCGCCTTCTTTCACAGCTTGTGGTCTGGCGTGGTTAATGTCCATTACCACCTTAATTATCAACATGTAACGCGACGCACACTCTGTCTCTGTTGCACTGTACGCCACTGGCAATATTGTATTGTGGACAACCCGTGGTGTCGCCAAACCGACCGTCCCGCGGCCCAGGCGCACAACAGCCAAATTCACATTAGCAGGCACCATCTACCTACCAAGTCGCCTTCCTCCGTGGACGATACACTGTGTTATCATCGCCAATATTAACTATTAACATGTAACCCATACTATACTCTCAACATCAATGCCCGTTGCGCGCAGCTAGAACACATTGTCTCCGGACACGCCATGTCGTCAAGAAAAACAACCACTCCGCGACCCAGGACAGCCAAAGGTACATCGGCCGCCACGGCACCGGTCGATAAGCCCTCACCGACGCCGGCGAGCCAGGCGAAAGGAGCCACGCGAGGCAGAGCTGGACAACTTCCAGCTCCCCTCATCCCCGAAAGGTTTGCGTATGTCTACGACCAGGCGCTTATGAAGGAGCACTACAACAAGCTGTTGCAGATCTCCAAGGCTCACCATATGAAGTTCGAACCCGTCACGAACGAGCGCGGTTACCAAACCGCCAATTTAGTAACCCTCATATGCAGGTTACTCGAGAAGCGCCACGGCGCGGATGAATGCGAAGACACCGTGAAAGCCTGTCTGCCTATACGAGAACATCATGTGGCGCTCCTAACGCACACCATGTTCGTGACCATGGTCGGAACTATAGTGGCCAGAGCCTTGGAGCAAGCCAGCGTCGGCGTCGCAGACAGTCCCTGGTCGGATATACTGGCCGACAGATACTACGTGAGAGACCTACTGATTCACGACTCCAGTAAGACGAGCGGCATAGAATCCGCCGCCTACTCGGGTATCATGGCG
Organism: Astatotilapia calliptera; assembly: GCF_964374335.1. Classification (NCBI taxonomy): domain Eukaryota; kingdom Metazoa; phylum Chordata; class Actinopteri; order Cichliformes; family Cichlidae; genus Astatotilapia; species Astatotilapia calliptera. The sequence continues at coordinate 11,977,067 of NC_137424.1, forward strand.
TACTTCATGGAGGCGGAAGCGGGTTGCGACCAGCATGCCCACGTCGACGAAAAAACGGTTCTCACCAAAATGGCGAACCAGGGATTCTATCACCACTACGCTCGCAATCCTCATCACCCAGAGCACAAAGGCGGCGCGGAGTCTCATCGCTTCATATATTTCCATTGTGTGTTGATCTTTTTTTTTAGTGTCTACAAGCTCAATTGGTTTATTTTGATTCAAATGCGTCAAAGGCTCTTGCGTGTGGACACTCGGGTCTCAGCCACCGCCTGTGTATGTATGCAATATCGGAGGTCACTAGCGGTGTGTAAAAAAAAAACAACAAAGTGGTGTTAGCTGTTTTCTGGATACCGATGCCATCACCGGCATCGACATCACGGCTCCAGCGATCGGAGGTCCGTCCTCATTTCTAGACTGACAGCAACACGCTACTAAACAGATTTTGGTATCTCAGCGTTGTAAGCACGACAAGGTCTCTAAGTACTAGTTGTTTGGTCGGCGGTTAGGCTGAGTCACACGCAGTGCTTGGCGAGAGTGGTGCGACTATGGCAATCGCGACTGTGCATCAACTGGAAAGGGAAATCCCAGGCCTGGAGTCTCAAACGGAACCCCTTGTGTCACAACCAACGTTCGGCCCAACGTTGTTCGCCTGCGCATTCCACAAAGACACGTTTGGCCTCGGCTGGGACGAACGAGGGTTGTCCGCGCAGGAGATTGCCCAGAAACGGGCCGGAGAGCGCGCGTACGCTGCCAACGCTCCACATGCGCCTCGCGTTCAAATAATACAAGGGGAACCCGTTGTGGTAACGCACACGGATAGTAACCGGTGGTACAACAATCCATCGGAGGAACAGATACTGGCGGACGGTGCCATAATGACACCGGTGCCCCACAGCTACGACACGTACAAATGTAATGACTGTGATGTGATTCTCGCAGGATACAAGAGTGGCACAGTGAATTTGGAAGAGCACATATGGAAGGGGTCCGCTCGGTGTCGATACATTAAAGCTAAATTCAGAGGTCGAGAGAACCACTTGATCGACTTGCACGGAGGTGTGCGATTCAACAAGGGTCTCGTGGCACTGCCGCAATATCTCCTGTGCTCGAACCAGGGCTATGTCACCGTTGCCGGTCGCAGGCACTGCGTAATATGTTCGATGGCCGAAACGACCAAGTATACCTTTGGGAACGGACATTTCTTAAATTGCAGCACCCTGGCCGAGATGATGACCCGAAAGGCTAAAACTTTAGCTCTCGATGCATCCGGCACCGATGGCCCCGTGTTCCGTCACACGCGAACCGGGGAATTTAAACCCACGCGTGAATCTGCATCCTGGACGGACTGCGTGTTCCAGGCGGACCCCGCCAATATGCGTCACGTATCGGGCACCGTGGAAGATCGCCAGTGCGACGCGTGCGGCATACGAGTAAAGGACTTTGTTGAAAACGACACGCTGCTAGGCGAGCACATCTACCATGTGTACAACGAGAGCGGTTTTTGTCCTTACATCGAGGATAGATTCCGAGGGAAGTGGGCCAACCTACGTCTCATCCTAGGCTACGAGCGTTACAGGAGAGGCCAGATCGCGTTCCCTGAGGCACTGGCTAAGAACAGCTACGGTTTCGTCGAACTAAACGGCCGTTATCGCTGTGTCATTTGTGCAGCGACCGCTGACTACGGGGCACACTACACCTCGAACCAACAACATAGGATTAATTGCAATGAGATCAAGGATTGCGTACTGATGAAGCTGCGTTATTGCAAACTGACCATGTAGAGCTAAATCAAATGTTGTGTATTTTGTATATATATATATATATATATATATATATATATATATATATATATATATATATATATATATCTGTGATTAAACACGGTGTTGTATATCCACTTGTGTGTGTACGTGTTATGTGTTCCTGAACTTTGTTCATTCGACATTTCATGGACTTTGTGGACACGAAAGGCAGTGGTAAACATAACAATGCAAGTCGAACCAGTTAGTTGCTGGTATAACGCGTACAGGTGGTGGGTAGCACAAAGGAAAAAAAAAAAAAGAACAACAGCGTGGCAGATTGCTTACGATTCCTTTTTATTTCAAGATACACAAAAACACATTTATGGTTGGTGTAGGTACACAGTGATGTAGCTACTGCAGGATTTTTGATTTAACACTGCAAATATGCATCGATATAAGGTTACACACATGTGAATTACCACCAGCCCTTAAAATGCAATAAACACAGGACGGATGTCGTGTAGTTGACCCTCCAAGTCGTAGCTTTGCGCGTAAACCAGAGGACCGACCTGAGGTCCGTCGGACGCGGGACTTTCTAGACACTCTTCAGCATCGTAGACCCTCTGTGCGCATTGTGATAGTGTGTACATAGGCAGTTCGACCCACGCCGGATCGTTGCGATCGAGTACAGAGGCTCTGTAGTTTACACTCAGCAGTCCTTTGGTCCCCAGTACATTCCCGGCAATGTAGAAGTGATCAGAATCCCTATTAGCAGACGTGAGGTAAAAGCCTGTTATGTTACCGAGCCGCTCCTTGTCTCTCTCGGCCAAATTGCTAGCGATGCTGCACGCCGTGGCCAGCGTGAGAACCGGACACAGTCGAGGCTCCATGGCAGACGATCGTCCGTGTTCGTTAGACCTGTACTTGTAGACGTTACCGTCTATTGTGATGTCTGAGGACGTCAGATCGTTTGCGCTGTAGCTTACGCTTTTGCGAGTGCCACGCATTGCGTCTGCGGCTTGTGTGTCAGGCGGGGTAGGTACGGCAACTTCGTCGACGTACAGCATGTCCACTATCAATTTGTCGCCCTGGACCCAAGCGTACCATGACAAGCGAGTCTCCTGAGATCCGTTAGCTGTAAATGCGTTGTCGAACGCAAAGTCCATGCCAAAGTAAAGCTCCGGACACTCGCCGCCGACGTGAACGTCACCGCCGTACCAACTCGACTCTAGTTTGACAGACCCAGAGTACACCCCGGTGCACTGTATTGTTTTAGCTAAACCCAGCCCGCCTAGACTGTCGAGCGTCGGCTCTGCTGTGAAGGGGGTTGCCACGATGGGTCTCGGCGATGGCGCGGGGCTACGGGGGACCTTGATGTTTTGGGGTTCTACGATAAGGGCTCCGACTTGCCATTGCTGCTGACTCGTGCCCCGTGGTAGCGGGCCGTTGCATGTGGTAGTCAGAGTTTCTCTGTCAAACACACATGGGAATGTCTCAGCCCAGTCGGACTCGTTGTACCGGCCGCAGTCATCGGTTGTCATGTGCACAAAGCTGTTGTCGGCGTCGTAGTCTCCAACGACCAGAGCTCTCATGGTCCATCTACAGCTTCTGCGACGCGAAGGCTTTTTCCGGCCAGGAACATGTTTCGGTCGAACACCCCTGCGCAGCTCCGGTGAACCGATAGTGACCTTACGCACACTTGGGTGCTTTTGCAGAGTATCGACTAGGGCATCTTGTAAGGGGCCCCGGATCGCTACGCTTGCATATGCCGCTGAAAGGGCGATGATCAGAACTGCCGCTGCAAATCCAGCATGTGCCATTGTCGCTTGCTTGCTTGCTTGTGTTCGCCGAAAGTTATAAGCACGCAGCCTAATAAACTTTCGGCCCAGGTCGGCCAACGTTTGTCTGCAAGTCGGTAGGCTTTTGGGGCCAGGTTGGCCAACGTTTGAGCGTGAGAGCACACACTGCTGGCAGTCCGGCTCCTTGTTGAGTGTGAGGCAAATGTAAAATGTAATTAATCTTTGTGTCATATCAATGGGCCCAAACGGCTAACATTCTAACGCCGTGTATGTCGCGAGACAGATTGCAGAATAAAACTCAAAAGAACACGACTCCTTTGTGTATTGTTGTTTGTGTGTGTTTATTTGACATAACAACCAGTTGATTATACAGCATATCGTACAACATGCATTCACAGGTTCATTTCCACGACGCGTGGGTGCGGTGGTAGAAGAACTGCAAATAACTAACTACACGTACTACAACAGTGTACGATGATCTGCACTGTTTACGCATTAGGGCGAAGCCACAGTAGTAGTCTGTGCGCACAGACCATATGCACAACAGAATAGAGAGACATGGCCGTAAAGTCGCTTTGTTTTCTACTGAAAACCTCCGGTGTTCATCGCGCGGCGTCGAACAATGGCCGAGTCATGAGGACTCCGCAGGACGACTGGCATGACGACGTGATATGTCCGACCGTGAGTTTACGCGGTGGCTGTAACAACTTGGCTATGGGGACCATCCATTTCAAGCACGTCGCGTCCCAGATCATGGACGGCGTTTCCTCGCGGCCCAAGGTTGGAGACGTGTGTGTGAGGTTCATGCCGGTCACACCCGGGGACGGGCGGCACTGCGGTATCGTGGACCTGTACAACAGTAACGTCGCGGAACCCAGCAGCGTGATGGCAAAAAGGTTGATGAGCGGGTACGTCGGTATGGAAGAGCTGTACATTCCCGCTATGCCGATACACTTGCTGGTGTCAGAATGGAACAAATCGTTGGGTCGCTTCCACGAAATGATCAGATGCGACGACGCTTCCCGCTCAGCTCGCTCTCTGGAAATCCGCAGAGCTGCGGTGATGCGTAACGTGATGAGCATGGCATACAAAAACGTTCCGGTGTCAAGCGAACACCTTTGGTTTGCAATACACTGTATTGTAGCTAGGCCGCATTTGGTGAAAGAGGTGCTACAGCTGGTAGGTTCGATCGGATCCGTCCTCGGCGATATGTGTCACACGGGCGAGGTTCAGGCTACGACCGTGCCCCGCGACAAGGGCGCTCCGTCGGCTGTAAAATTGTACCTGGTGGCCAAATCGTCTTCTTCTTCGGGGAAGCGCGTTCTCCTAGAAGACCACGCGGGTGTCACCCTCGCTCTCGTGTGGGCAGTAGACGAGGACGAACTCCTTTGCGATTACCTTCGAGATAGCGGACGATGCTACTACGTGCACATCGGGACCGAACACGGCCATACCTTCCGATGCAACGGATCTTGCGTGTGGCGTTACTCAGATCACGTAGGATTCCAGACGATGGTCGCTGTAGCTGATACTGCGGTATCCCGCTGCCAGGACTCTGAGTTATCCGGCAACACAGCAGATTCCGCTAGACTCTTAAGGCATGCCTGTTGATTGCGGTCAACGCGGTATTAATTCACGGTGATAACGCCCCCCCCCCCCAAAAAAAAGACGTACATTGCGAGAACGACCATGCTTCCCAGAGCGCATTTGCCCGATCAGGAGTTAGTGCTATCTGTCGTACTGAATAAAAACATGACGACTTCGGCCATTCATCCGTTATACCTCCCTCCCGTGGTGTGTTGGATAAATAACACGCACGAACAGGTCCGCTTTTGGAAGCTGAAGTTGTACATGGCCTTACGGTTACTTTCGACATGTCTTATTCTTATCACTACAGTGGCCCACGCTCTGCGTTTGTACAGTTGGGAGTCGCTGAGCGGAGTAGCTGCCATCTGGTCGCTATCGGTGTGCACGACCCTGATTTGGGGTTTGTACATCGGTGCCACGTGCGCCTCGAGACGAACCGACTACGACCACAGTAAAGGCCGCTTGTATCCCGATTTCGGCGTATCTAAGACATCTTCGTTTGCACTGTGCTTTCAATTGATGGTGGCCTACATGTGCACGTGGCTGCATTCGAGGACCCGCCACAAAGGCGAATCTACTCCCGCAGACGCAGCGGAGTCACACCTGTACGCGTGGACGATCGGCGTGTTTGTGTGGATTAACGCGGTTGGCTTCGTCCGGCTGTTTAGGCACATATAACGTGCGTTACGCACAGAAAAACGACAAGAGAGCACGATAATGGGAGTTAAGGTAAAAATGCAAATGTGCGCCATCGGATTATGCAGCCTGCATGCCTTGTGGACATTGGCAACCGCTCCAGCATTGGACGACTGGTACTACGGATATAGGATACTATTTCTTCTAGCGGAACTGAAAGCCGTGTGGTCCTACTGCACCGTGGAACTCAAGGTGCTAAGCGAGACGCTCAGGCAATTGCAGTACTCTGCCGTAGCGACGACGGGCAACGCGGAGGTGTTAGCACTTTGCAGAGAAGCTCGTGCATTGCACACCACTTTCGACGACCGACGTGAGCACGACGCATTTGGTAGACAAAAGGAGATACCGATAATAAATCGACACCAGCACAATCAGGCCCCTGTCGGTTGGGCTATCCTATCGCTGCTCCTACTGCTTTACAATACGGCTCATCTGGCGTTTAATCCAGTGACAGATTCATCCGCCCTGTTGTTCGGGATCCCAGCGATTGCTATGTACGTGGTGCTCATCAGATTCACGCAGATAGTACTACTACTACAATGAAAACGCCCGGATAACGTGTGATCTGAAGCCTGCGCTCACGAGGACCGCGGAGCAGCTCTTGGATTACACTACATTAACTCTGCGGGCCCCTGGTGTGGGCGTCGAGTACTTTTTCTGCGAGTACGTGCTTACAGATCGCCGTCCGGCACCATGGCCAGTGGCATTCGAAAGTGCAACAAGGAGACCCTGTTGGATTTGGTAGCATTAACTCTGCGTGCCCTGGTATTGGCGAATACTATGCTGTGGTTCGGTAAGTGCTATCTGTACGTACGTGCGTTCAGAGCGACACCAGCGTCATGACCGGTGGCGCGCAGAAAGGCAGGTGGCGCCTGGGCATCGCTTCCCCCTGCCGCAACTGCGGCGCATTCACTGGACTACGATGCAGGCCCACCGTATTGGACGACAACGACGAAACCGTACCCTGGGACCTAAATCCCTGGTATTCTAATAAGACCCCGAAAGACAAAGTGCGATTACACCGCCGGGGTTTCGCGACGCAACCGCCGACATCTCGATGGTTACAAGCGTTACACACAGAGGACACAAAAGGCCGTCGAGGGGATCTGCGGAGCAGCAGTAGCAGCAGCGGCAGAGAACCCTCGGAGGATTCCGAACTCGGCGGGCCAAAGAGCACAATCGAAGAGGATACCCCAGGCGACTCGGAGCGCCGAGAACCCCCAGAGCAAATGGTGGTGACAAAGGACAGGTCTGTGGAACACCGCCTGAAACAGAAATTGAAAAGCCATCGCAAAACCCTACAAGCTGATCGGCTGTCTCACGGTCATCCTTATCGACTCGACCCAACTTACGTCAAGAAGTACTCGCACAGTTCAAATGACTTGCCACGCTAAGTGGATGGTGTATCTCGCAATGTGAATAAAGTACACTCAACACATGTGGGTTGTTTTCATGTCGTTTATTCTTGAGATCAACACACACACACACACACACACACACACGCACACACACACACACATACATACATACATTTATATTGGTACTGCACAAACGCGTTTGTCACGAAAGCCAACGGTTTACATTCAGCTGTGCGCAGAACCTCTCCCCGGTATGAATAGGACTAGTTGTGTATCCTTTACAAGCTCTAATAACTTGTCCGCAGGCAAACCCCTGGACGCTTTCCACTATGGTCAGGGCATGGCGTATCACAGTTCTCAGATATTGTTTTACGTGACCGTCGTCGATAACTGCTTCAACGTTCGTCTGGTTGAGTTCTCCGTTCGCGGCGTCCGCTGCATTCGCACGACACAGGTCTGGTACACCCTGGTAGCCACCTCCGTTTGCTACCAGGGTAAGCATCGATAGCGTGCTATTTGGCGTGTAAGGCGACATGAGCTCGAACACGTCGAACGCCTCGTCGTCCTTTATAGCGCGTAGCAACTCTTCGACGCAGTCTCCTCCGGTTTCGGTGTTCACCCGCCTAGTGGCCAGCAATCCTCCCCATATGCCCTTATTGACGTGCAGATCATACCCGGGGTCCAAGGGCGCTTCTAACTGAGCGGCCCTGTCGCGTTGGTTTGGTAGCTGAACGGTGAATCGGTCGCCTTGTTGCAATTGCTCGTGGCCCGTGTTGATCAGTTCGACTTCGTACATGTGAGGAGCGTTGAGAAACGGCCTACTGGCCATGGAACTGTTGGCGGAGCACACGGCCACATCCTTTAGAGTTTGAATGTATTCCGCGTTCAGTCCGTGTAGCGTAGGCACATATAGGTCTCCGTCGCGAACAAAGTGGAATAACCCCCCGGGCAAGTCGTTGTTTGCTGAATTGTATTTGTAACTGCCGAAAGGAACATCCTTGGAGGGGTTTTTCCGCTCAGTGAGACCGTGCGTGTAGATCCGTATAGGTCGATGTACTCGCGTGGACGACATGGCTTGCTAGCGCTTATTCGTGGACACTTCAATCTTTGAATAGCAACCTCTTAGCCAGAGTGCGATCGCAGCTGTGCGGTCGCTGTGTAAGGTTAGGCCGAGTCAATACGATTGCCACCGCAGTAAGTATTTCTAGTGCAGTCGTACTGTTGCGACACTTTGACGATCTGAGCAATTTGACCGCGAGCGTGTTCATGTCACAATCAGACAGAGGTCCAAACGACCGAGAGAACCAAGGGCACCAACGAGCAACTATGTACGTCTCCAAGTCATCTTGTGCCAACCGCTTAGGTGGTGTGTTGTTAGCCGCGAAGAGCCGGTCGGTGTGAACCGTGTTATCGGCGCCAGTGTTTCCCCGCGAGCCGGTCGAACATGTCAGGAGTATCATTTCTTCCAACGTCAGTCTGTGCCAACAATCTCCATCCATCTCGGCCTTGTAAAAAAAAAAAAAAAAACCAAAAAACCCCCACACAAGCACCCTTTCAGCACGAGTAGTTCATCTCCACTCTCTTACGATACATCACCAGGTTGTCGTTATAAAAATCAACACGTCCCACCTTGTTAGCAAAGTTACAGTTTGTCATCCGTAGGTTTTCTCGGTTCACCACCCTGGTCAACACCACATACACCGAGGGTTTAATAGGCGAACTCGCAAAGTACTTAGGGGGGTGGTACAGCACCTGACCGTGAACTGTACAGCCTTGACAGTCGTATGTGTTCATGGCCAACAAACACGCCAGCGGGTGGGTGGCCACCACCCAGTTGTGACAGCGCCACTCAGAGGGACTCACTCTGTAGACCGTGCCGCTCTGTGTTCCCCTCACGTGAAACACGTTGAATCCCTCACTCGTTTTTAATTTAATGTCGACTATCACGCCCTCGGTGTCGCTGGCTTTTGCCTCGTTCGCCTGTCGCAGAGACTCTTTGGAAGGCAGAAGAGAGCTGGGCCTTCGGCCACTTGCTATTTGTATCCCGTTCGAATCCATGTGCCATATCAGCCTCACTCTACAGCCGATCCAGAGTCGATCCACGGTGAGATAATCCCTCTCCGTGGGCCGAACACCCGGGCGGTACGGCGGTAGCGAGAACAGTTTCGGCAGTGCCTGAGCGGCCTGTTTCAGAACGTCGTACCAGGCTCTTGGGCCTTCGCGCGAGGCGCCGCAACGTGTAACCTTGAGAAACCTGTCTCCGGTACGTACGTCTTTCGTGTAATGCTTGATGTACGCCGCCGTGTACTCCCTCTGCTGTTTATCCTGATGAAATACACACAGCCTGTCCGGGTGGTACGTGGGGTCCATCGTGTCTCGTTCGCTGACAGTCGCTTGGCTAGCGAATATCCGTTTGGATTGCTCTGTCACAGTGTTGAATTGAAGATATGTCACAGCCTCGGCGTACTCGGGGTCTTGGAACTGCCTCCTGTTGACAAACAGCGGCGTGCGGTGCGCTAACAACGTCTCGAATCGGCCGTCTTCCCATATCCGTGCAGAAGAACCCACCGGCTGTAGCTGCGAAACGCTACCCGAGAAAATAACCAACGGTCCCTTTCCCGGTCCGTAAAACAACTCCATGCAACGTAACGTACGTTCCAACAGGTCCGCGGTCATCAGGCCGTATTCGTCCACCACGATAACATTGACACCGAGAAACGGAGGGGCGTCTTGCATGGGAGCCTGCTCAGAAGGCTTGGTCGACACCCTTAGTTTTTGAAACAAAGCACTGCAGGTCGCACACGATTCGGGGCTCGCTGTGACGCACGAGTGTCGTTCGTTCAGGTGTTTGTCTTCCATTAGCTTAGAGCGGTACACTTTCGTAAACTTTGCTAGTGCGACGCAGTGCAGTTCCCGGTACGTCTCGGTGAACCGCTCCAGCGACAGGTTGTTATCCAGTAGTCCTTTTCGAAATCCCATGAGCTTGTGTAACGTATACACGTCCTTGATAGAACACATTTCCCCTAGGGTTCCCGCGGCCTTGTTCGTCAGGGCGCTAACGGCCACGCTCACGTTCATCTTGTTCAGCTGCCCGATCAGCAGCGAAATTGCATACGATTTGCCACACCCGCCGTCACCGCTGAGCAACGCCACTGTCAGCGTGCGTCCTCGACACATGTGCAAGCGTGTCATAGCCCTGACCCATTGTTCTTGGCAATATCTAGAAAGCGCTAACATGGCCGCGCGTCTGTTATTATCCACATCACTTTGCTCCGATTCCACGCGTTGTCTTTTCCGAGACGGCTCGCCTGCAGCGTTGCCCGCGGGTCGATTGTCGGCCATGCTATTTGTTGCGATTACGGCCACGGCGAATCGAACACCACCCGTTTGTGTACTCTGGCCGCACTTTCCTGTTGAGACTTATATGCGAGAGCTTGTTGGCTGGTAAATGCAGGGACCCGCCCTGCTTTGCCTTGGTCGTTCACCCGGCTCTTGCGTCTGAGAAAATCCGACAGCGAGTCACCTACTCTGAAGGGGTCGTCTGCGTGTTTTACACCATCCGCAGCGGGGTTGTTCACGTGAGAAGGGGCCTCTATGCCTTCGATGACCGATCGCAAGGCCCTACTACGGACGACCTGTGAGGATGACGACTGCGCGTCGAGATCGCGGCCCAATCCTGCAGTCAGAGACATGTACAACACACCTTGCTCCTTTCGAACCTTGTAAGCCCTGTCTCGCACGCGCTCGAATCGCTCAAAGGCCTTAGACACGGTGTCGCGGAACAAGACGACGTACGCCGTGTACATGGACTTGCCTGTGCACAGAGCCGCGGTTGTCACGCCGCCTTTACCTGTGCTGCTCAACACAGTCTGAAGCCCGGCTAACACTTCGACGAGCGGGGCGTGTGCCCCGTACTCAAACAGCAGCCAGGCGAATTCGTCCGCGTCTATCCTGTCCGCGGAGATGTAGTCGTTTCCGTGGGTGCGGGTTCCGGAGCGAAAACCAAAGTGTTTCGCGTACCACTGCGGGTCCGTGTGCGAGAGCATAATGTTTATATTTTCCAGCAGCACGGTGAACCCGGTGGCCAGTCTACTACCCATTCTTATCTCGTACAGTTTGTGCAAGACCCCCGCCGGAGTAACGGGCTCTCCCGGTTTGAACATGTGGTCTTCGGGAAGAGTCACCGCTAGATAATGGCTGCCTACCCAGTCCAAGCGAAGCAGGGCTTCAAGGTCCGCTTTGTTTTCGGCGTCTTCGGTAGCCGACGATGATGCCGTTTGAACTGTCGACAGTTGGACCCTAAGGGCCTCCCGTTCTTCGCACGCCTCGTCTAAAGCTTGCCTGGTTGCCGCTAGTTCCTTCTTACACAATTCAAGGTCGGCTGCCAGTCGGTGGGATTGGTGCGGCACATTGGGTCTGTTTGACGTTGACTCGGACTCGCGCGCATCTCGCTCCCGGCGTTGCGTACGCTCCAACTCCAAGGTGTTTTGAAGCTCTAGCAGTTCACGTTTCAGGCTGTTGATTACCCGCGTGTGACACCGATCGCTCTTCTCGCTCGAGTCTTCCCGCTGTCCTGGCGGCCCGCATAAAGCTCGACTTCGCCTTACGGACATTCTCGGTTTCGATGTTGGTAATGGTGACGAAAGGCCTCGAAACCGACATGCGCTGCGTAAAGCCGCACAATCACAATAATAATAATAATAATAATAATAATAAATCACACCCAGAGGCCTTTAGGTTTGGACATTGAGTATATCTAAAATGTAGGAATCGCAAGTTGAACATTTTCGCTGGCGTAGAGTTCTATGAACAAATAGCACCAACTCCGCGAAAGTCGAGAAAGCCGTAAAGTTCATTGAAGTCTTTCATGTCAGACAGAAAAGTTGTCATAGAATCTGAAAATGTCACACACACACACACACACACACACACACACACACACACACACTGGAACTCAGGCATAGTTCAACATTTGTCACTGTTGTAAAGTTGTAAAAGAAACAAAAAGCACCAACATCGCCAAAGTGGAGAAAGCCATAACGTTTATTGGGGTCTTTCATGTCAGACAGACAAGTACTCGTGAAATGTGAAAATGTCACAGACACTGGAACTCAGGCATAGCAGTTGACAACATCAAGCAATATGTTCGAATTTTATCTAACACCGCGCAAAGACAAAAGGAAAGGACATTAAGATTCATCGCATTATTACTACTATTCAGCGGCACAAAAAGTCACGGTGACACATCAAATCGTTCAAAGAAGTTCTTAGTCTTGTCTTCTCGTAAAACGGCAAGTTGTTGTTCTTTTACATCAGCAGTTCCCTCTGCGTGTATCTGACAGGAATGACGATGGAGGTACAGTTGGTACACGTGTGGTCTTCCGTGTCATTTTGGGTTACCGCTCCGTATTTCTCGTCCGGGGTAACAAATGATAGACTCGCAACTCTGGTCCGTGTGACAGGAGAGTAAAGCCACCAAGGCATTCATGTGATGATAATGTGTTAACTTCAAGTCCATTGGCCTCTTGACAACGGTTCCTTTTACTCCCATCGTCTCTCCATTTTTAGTTTTTACACTCGACACTCGAGTGAGTCCCTTTCGTGCGCCGTAAAAGTCCTGTCTTTCAAATGCACCCCGTCGTACCAATCCATGTCAAGTCCGTATATGCACGGAGTCTGTAGAGAGGGCTCTTTTGCAACTATGTGCGCGTTGTAATGTACGAAACCCCTCCCTGGGACTCGAGAATCACAAACGTAGCTGTCGCTTGTATCATTTTTGCCTAACTCTCATCACCACTGATAATCATCATGACAATCAATGTGTGACACAGACTCCCCGGCACTGTTAATTTTTAGACTTCTGCCATTATTCTGGGTAAGACACGCGCTTTGCACCGAGATACGCTCGGTGCACGTGTGTATCTAATACGCGGTGTTTTCCCCATGTTATGTCCACCATCTAAGGTGCTCTGTCCTGGGTTGCTGCATGTATGCTCTCTTGAAGAAACATTGTTTCCACGTGCTCTATCGCTCGCCACTGTGTGATGCATGTCTGCTGCATGTCTGCTGGTAGTTAAAAGACAAAGTGTAAGAGACACCTTGTCCTGTACGACCGCTCCACATGATATTATACGTTTCTTGCCTCAGCGTCACCAGGATAAACCCTGACCATTCTGCCCAGCTGTTGTGCATGTCCACTGAGGGGGGGGTTAGAGGCAAGCGGATATTATCGTGCTGGGAAAGGTGAGCTACTGTAGGCGCACACGCTGAACATCTCGTGAGTTGGTCCGATGTGCAAAACAAAAAAAAAACATATTGGTAGAATGATTATATTATGGGCCGTTCATATGTGATAACGTTCCTTTTCACCGCTTGTTTGCAGCATAAACAGAAACGAGAGTCGCAAGTTGGAGTGCCTGCATGCACAGCCAATCCGTACCAAACCACCCCCACCTACCCCTACCCCTACAACTACCCGATGGTTAAACAGAATACATAAAACCGAACCCCTGCTTCTATGTTCACCGGCATTCGAACAAGTCACACCGTCACCCAAGACGTAGGAACTTTGCAGAGGATAGCAACATAATACAAATACACCGAGATGAACCCGACCGCCCAGCTAGTGCTCTTGGACGGTGCGCAATCGTCTGCGACTTCTACCGCAAAACGGCAGGTCTACTTGGACACGTTTGCAGAGTTCGCCAAGACGGTCGAGCCATTTACTTTAACATTCAAGGTCATGATGTCTAACACGTCTCTGTATAGACACTCGCTGAGTGCTACGGGGAACAACAGCTGGTGTCTGGCTATGCTCCGTCACGTGCACGAACACCCCGTCGACCACGCCGATTACGTCAAGGATTTGTATGTCACCGCCAGGACAATAGCAAGGTTTGTGGACAAGTTACACGAGGCTTCGGGCGATCCCAAATGCGCAGGCCACGACAACAATGTGGGCTTGTCCGAGGACGATTACGAAATGTGGTTCACTCTTGAAATGGACCACGACTTCACGGTGAGAGTCAAGGTCGAGCCTACTGCTAAGTGTCCCAGCGAGACCGCTCGCGTCTTGAGACGAGGCGTTGTGGACATCGACCCGGTCTGGAATATCATGGCGGAGGTAACGGGCTATATCTGCCTATACGCTCTGGGCGCAGAGCTAATGGCCTCCGATTCGGCCGACAATGCTGAGAATCAAGCTGCCTCCCGGAGCACGGGCGCCGCAGGCGACCCGGCCATCGCCGAGCCCGACGACACCAACGCATTGCAGTCGTGATTTTGTCCAGGAAGCTGCCTTCTCTGACTGCACGCCGGAAGCTCGGCAACGTCGAGCCGATCATGCGCTCTGCAGCGTCGGTTAACTTCAATTGTGTCAGTTTTCGTTCTGCGGAGATATACACATGAGTATACGAGCAAAAAAAAAAAAAAAAAGTGTTTTGTCGGACACGATGGCACTTCGAAAAGAAGTACAGTACCTGTCTTCCCCCTTGGTCCCCGTTCCGCCAAGTCCTGGTACAGGCGGGGATCGATGTGACCGACCAATGACAGTAACACTTTGGCTCGGACCTCATCCTCCATGCAGTATTCGACTAGGGCTTGGAGGCGATGCACGTAGTTTGGTATATCCGTCATATCTGGTGTGTCTGGGAGCTCCCTCGTGTATCTTTCGAAAATACTTTCGGTTAGGTAAACGCACCGCTCTGCAATGTCATGTTGCCACGACTTCAGTCGTTCCACAGCCATAACGGTACCTTATGTGGCGATAGGAGTGTTTATACGTGAGTGGTAATGGGATGACTATATCAATAGCTGTTCTCGATTACTCGTACAACTTTAGGACAGCTTTATCCGACAATGAAAGGGGTTATAACCAGATCCACACAGTGGCCGACCTAGACGCAGGAGCCAGCCGACCTGCAGTTCCAAAGCTCCCGAACTGCAGTTCCAAAGCCCCCGACCTGCAGTTCCAAAGCCCCCGACCTGCAGTTCCAAAGCTCCCGACCTGCAGTTCCAAAGCTCCCGACCTGCAGTTCCAAAGCCCCCGACCTGCAGTTCCAACGTTCCCGACCTGCAGTTCCAAAGCTCCCGACCTGCAGTTCCAAAGCTCCCGACCTGCAGCACGGAGCAGCCGACATAGCCACGAGAGTGTCCAACTGACAACTGCTCTCCCATAAGTACACCGCGCAATAATAGAGCAAACCTAGCATTCTAAAGCGTATCCACATTTGGGTTGGTAGCAATGAGCGTGGACAAACTGCAAGCGCACAGGCACAGCATCATCGACAGTTGCTGCTTTGAACCTGTAATATACAAGGAGTTCATTCGTCGTTACCCGGACACCGAGCTATCCAGGTCCCTCGAGACCACGGACCCCGTAACGCGAATCCGGGTACTTGTGGATTACTGTCTTGACAACGATGAGCGTGCCGAGGCGTTGCTTAGTATACTACAGACTCACTGCATGCATTTGTATGCCTTGCTAGAAGCATAGGACCCCGCATGTAATAACATAGCAAACCTAGCATTCTAAAGCGTATCCACATTCGGGTTGATGACAATGAGCGTGTACAAACTGCAATCGTACAGGCACGACATCATCGAAGGTTGCTGGTGCTATGAACCTGTAATATACAAAGAGTTCTTTTATCGTTACCCGGACACCGAGCTATTCATGGCCCTCGAGACCCCGAACGCCATGAGGCGAATCCGGACACTCGTGGACTACTGTCTGGACAACGATGAGCACGCCGAGGCGTTGCTTCGTATAGTACGGACTCACTGCAAGCATTTATACGCCTGGCTAGAAGAAAACGGCCCGAAAGGCCCCCTAGGTACCATTGACAAACGCACAACTTAAAGAAACTGGAGACGGTCTGTTGGTGTCGTATGTGTTTCATTTTGTATCATGTCTTACGTTTTATTTTTGTTTTGTTTTGTTTTTCACTAGAGCGAACCAAAACCACTCACACCTTGACCCCTGCAGCGATGCTTGCCTTGGGGTGGAAAGGGAAGGGACTCAACGGCGCCGAACTAATGGAGGACATGGAACTACACCAGTTGTTATCCAGAGTCACCACAATCCAGGACGCCGTTGAGGACATGTGGGCAGAAGGCGTGATCCTGACCGAGGAATACGAAGAGCTTGTTCTCGCAACCAAGATGTCGTGTCAGGAAAACACAATTCGCAAGATGCTTAGTGATCCAGACATACCAGTTGCTACAAAGCACAGTATTGGCCTGATACTCATGTCACATAACATGCACATATACGGACTGACGGACGAATGGAAAGGCTATAAAGTGTTTCGAGCTACAGACTCGTAGACTGCGCACCGTAACCAGTGAAATGTATATGTGTCGCTCCCGATGTTATTGTGAATGTGAATGTTGGCAACAGCAAATAAAATCAAGGTGACACACACAGGGTTTGTGTGGTTTCTTTTTATTAGTGTGGTCCGATGTTTATGTTCACAAGTCATGTAGGTACACTGCATGTTACACAAAGGACATTCTTAGTAGGTTTATCATCGCTTCCACAAGCACCGTAGCCGGTGTTGTCGTTGTTGTATGTTACACACAGCACAGCTCAATTGTGGACACGCCTCACTGAATCCCATTTCATCTCTGGCGTTCTGGATACCAAAACAAAAAGGTGTTCCACTTCAAGGCGTCTTGGTTGGTGTCACACCACAGCAGGCAAGTAGCTTGCTGCGATTCCGTCTCACGGAAAACATCACCTAAACGAGGCACCACACTAAAGCGATCATCCACCAACTCCCGTAGGTCTTTGTCGATCGCCGCGCTTACGAGTTTCCAGCGGTTGTCTTCAAACCGGCAGTCGGTGTGTCGATCTGCCTCTCCTGGTATCCAGCTGAGCGTGAAGTATTCTTTGTAAGCTTTCCACAACTGCTCAGTGAAGCGCTCTATATCCATCGTGTCGTCTTCCATCAAAAGGGTCAACGTCCACCCTAAGTCAGCGGTGCGATCCACTTGCACGTACCACGGCCAGCACACGTAATCCCTGTTCGTGTAATATCTCGACCAAAACTGACACAGCTGAAACCCGTCCGTGCTCAGCGCACCCAGGTCTTCCACCTCCAAAAGCTTTATATACGGCAGTAACGTGTGCAGTTTAGGCTTCTCGTTCGCGGTCATCTTGGTCGTCATTGAGCTCGAGAGCACGTGCCTTTTCATAATTTTGTCTAGCCTGGGGCTGTAGAGTCTAGAGAGTTTGTCGATCTTAGAGTCGGGGAACGCCACCCTGGGATGGCGTACGGTGAGTCGATGAGTACCTGGCATTGTAACGACGGTATGCATGTAGTGCGATGTGTGTGGTGACAGTGTCTGTGTAATATATACCTCGCAGGAAACATAAACAACACATTTGAAATCCGGCGGTGACACGGGAGACGTACGCACCATCGGAAGGCTACCGACACACACCTGGGCTGTCAGATACTATAAAAGCTCAACTTGTTTAGAAGGAGACTCACAGATCCATTCGATCCACCAGAACACAATGCCCTCAGCTTACCACATTACACTCTCCCACCCGGAGGCCGTATGGCCTGGAAAGGTGGACGCCGTATCTCGATTCACAAACAAAGGGTCAGACGACATAATGGCATTACACGTTTTACACACCGAGATCAGAGAGAAATTCACGGGTGAGGAGCTACGCTTTTGCCACAAGGAGGTCATTACATTGACTACGTTTTGGACGTGGCCGATTTGAACACCGAGAGCCTGCTCGGGTTCCACATGGCGGAGTTCTGGATGAACAATCGCATCAGCTGCACTCCGGATTGGGGCCGGTGGTATATGCAGGTGGACCGAGGTCCCAATAGCTGTTGGCGGCTCCACGTGATGCTGGCAGATGCCGACAAGACCGAGGTCGACGCGGAGCGTTTCGTGGAGACCTTGTGGCGAGCCTACAAGGACTACTTTGGTCGCAGCTGGTTACCCCGAGGCGTCACGAAGACCGCGGCGTACGATGTGACATGACTGTACGAGGACCGGGAGTTCGAGGATAGCAGGGTGCAACTGATCCGTAAACACCCGGAGGAGTTTGACAATGTCATAGAGGGTCATTTGGGCAAACTACCCGCTCTGGGCGATGTGTATCGTGCCCAGTTACAGCACGAAGAATGCATGCTCTGGTGTGACACCAACGATCCTCGTTACACAGCGCCCGCATCTCGCCTGTGGCGTACGATGCTGGTGATCTAGTCTGACTGTATTTGACAGCTTGCTTTTTCTGAATGTATGCTACAAAATTGTGTATGCGACGGCAACAGCAAACCCCAATAAACTTTAATGTCAACTCTGATTTCTGCCCAAGTTTTTTGTCTATGTGTCTGTGATTCTAGCAGTTATTACATTGAATGATATCAGCAAGCAGGAGATAGGAGACGATGCGATGTTGCACACATTCTCTTTATTTATCCGGTTACCCAATTACACACACAAAAAAGACACTGAAACACTGTTAAGTGAACACTAGTATGGCCAAGCAAGTAAATTGAAATCATCATCATTATCATCATCATCATCATCGTCATCAACATCACATTTTACAAGTGAGCCGTTGCTCTGTCATATACCGCTGTAGGTGACCGTATTCATGGCCGCAACTTCGTCGTCCGTCAAATGTACCCAGTGTACAGCACAATTGAACTGTGTGTATTCGTAACCAGCTTCCTTTGTGGGCTGTGGAACGAGTGTTATACGATCAGGTACTTTACAGCGCACCACAAGACCTTGCGCTTTGTGGTCCATGTCTTCCAACCACGTGTGTATAACGGTTATCAGTGTTGGTAGTTGCTCGCTGTGACACAAGGGAAACACAGACTCATCGGTGGGATCGTCGTCCCCTGTGTCATCGGACTGAATGTCATAGTCCTCTGCTTCTTCTTCTTCTTCACCGTACTGTATGCCACTGTCGTCTTCTTCGTCGTACCGTATGTCACTGTCGTCTTCTTCGTCGTACTGCATGCCACAACGGTCTGCATCGCCGCATTCAAGATCGCAGTCGCGCTCGGCTATCAGTTCACAACGGTCTTCCTCAAAAAACCCAGAGTCTTCGCAGGCCTGAGCGTCACCCACGAGCGGCTTTAGCACTGGATCTTCGATTGCAGCATTCTCCCCGTACTCTAGCGACTCGTCCTCCCGGTCAACCCATGTGTCACTGCTGATGAACACCGGGCCTTTAGGTTGCTTGTACACGCCCCAGTATCCGGTTACACTCCGTGAGATATCGCCGTGTCTCGCCGAGATGTTCATGTGCTCCGGGACCATCATACCAGTTAACCTACAGGCAATTGCCGCTAGGTTAAAGTAACATCCGTCACTGTGCATATCGGGTTTAGGGAAAGCGGCGTCGTAACCAACGCGGTCGACCAACTCTATATTCCCTGTTAGGAGCACATGTAGTAAATCCAACACACCTCTCAGGGGCATGCATAGCACTTTTGCAAAATACCCCAGGGGCGCCTCGGCGTGCACTTTGCAAGGCCAACTCTCCGAGACGGACTCCGTGAGAGAGGTGAATTTCAGACACGGCACACCAATTGTCGGTGTGATGTACTGAACGGTGAAAGAATGTCCGATCTTCCACTCCCTCGGTCCTATATCGACATATACCCACGGGTGCCGGTCGACGGTCTCCGGGGGATCTTGCTGTGTTTTCTGTCGTTTCGGAGCTGCGAAAACCGATGAGGGCACCTCATCGTCGATGGTGCGTTTTAATGTCGCCATGTCGAACCTCTAGTGCGGTCTGGTGGTAATCTCTGTTGTGTGTGCAGATAGATATCCGTGTGTGTGTGTGTGTGTGTGTGTGTGTGTGTGTGTGTGTGTGTGTGTGTGTGTATGTGTGTGTTTTCAGAAAGAACGCTTTGACATATATATATAATAAACTTAGACCGCTCGTATGACAAGGTAACACAAAGAAACAGTGTAGAGTTGAATGTGTTTTATTTCATTTTTTAGATACAGAAAAAAACTGTGTAAACATTGAAGCGGTGATGAGTATTCCTAATACACAGCTCTTATTGTTGCCGACACCGGCATCGCATTTCATTTCAATATCTCCTATGTTCAAGGACGCGGACAATGTCTCTTGCTGTGAGGACACTCGATCATTGCGTTTCGGCATATACCGTACTGTGGTTCCACGGACACAACTGTATCCTCGTACGAGGTGTGCCACATATCCTTTGGGTTGGAGAGAAGGGGCCAGTACTGGTCCATGCTGGCGAGGGTATACCGATAACCCAGCGCTTCAATGGGCGTGGGTATTAGCGTCATGTTGCTCGGCACGTTGCATGTGACTAATAGGCCCAGTTTCTGGTAGTCTGTTTCCAACCACTTGTGAACAACAGCCACCAGCCCAGGTAGTTGTTCCGTGTGGCATAACGGAAACACATACTCCAGCTCAACATACTCTGTGGCCATCACGGTTGTCTTCTCTCCGTCGTCAGTTTCGATGCCCCAGCCACTGGTAGAAATAAAGATTGGACCTTCGGGTTGTCTGACTATGGTACAATCTATACCTGGAGTCCCAGTGAACCGTAAGTGCTCCTTGGACACTTCTGGGATCTTAGGCGATGTGTTATTGTTACCGGTGGCATCCTGAAGCTTGGGGGCAGCAGTATCACCGTCCTCGAATACCAGCAACGTGTGGTAACACCCTGCATCTGCACGCAAAGCAGCAGGCATACCCTTTACCACTTCTCCGGGGTCCTCTTTGCTAGGAAACACATCCGAGTAAAGGTCCTGGTATTTATCTTCATTGTGCGTGAGAACCATGTGCACTAAATCCAGAAAGACCCTGAGCGGAATGACTATTCGGTCGGCGAACACTTGGTTGTTCTGGGTATTATCCGTAAGCTTAACTTTCTGTCCTGGCTTCACTGTTGGATGTGTACTCACCAGCACCACACAAGGAAGATCGTGTGTGACATCATAATTGATAGTAAAGGCGTTTCCCGTGTCCCAATCCCGTCGGCCTAACGTTGCTGTTTGCAAGGTTTTCTTGGGCGGCAACGGGCCCCCGGTCATGTCGTCCACGGGCTGCGCATTTGCGCGCTTACGGTTTGCCATATTCAAAGACATGGACGCTTAAGTAGCCTGCTCGATCTATAGGTCCTTTTGGTCCACCTAAGCACTCTGAATGAACATATCACAGCTCAATTGCGTTTTGTGACTATATGATGTGCTAGCAGGGATTGTATTTAGTGCTGCTTGAATTTGCTGTGTCCGAGCAATTGATATAGTGTATGTGTGTATTTAGAAACCACGCTACGAAATAAAAGACAGTGAAACCACAGGTCGGCAAGCGCCGACCCACAGGTCGGGAAGCGCCGACTCACAGGTCGGCAAGCGCCGACTCACAGGTTGGCAAGCTCCGACCCACAGGTTGGCAAGCTCCGACCCACAGGTCGGGAAGCGCCGACCCCACGTCCCCCGTATTCAGTGGTTGTTTATATTGAGACTTAAGTGTGTTAGCCGTGTGTGTGTCTGTGTGTTTTCAGAAAGAACGCTTTGACATATATATATAATAAACTTAGACCGCGCGTATGACAAGGTAACACAAAGAAACAGTGTAGAGTTGAATGTGTTTTATTTTATTTTTACATACAGAAAAACAGTGTAAACATTGAAGCGGTGATGAGTATTCCTAATACACAGCTCTTATTGTTGCCGACACCGGCATCGCATTTCAATATCTCCTATGTTCAAGGACGCGGACGCTTCTTGTTGGGACAATGTCTCTTGCTGTGAGGACACTCGATCATTGCGTTTCGGCATATACCGTACTGTGGTTCCACGGACACAACTGTATCCTCGTACGAGGTGTGCCACATATCCTTTGGGTTGGAGAGAAGGGGCCAGTACTGGTCCATGCTGGCGAGGGTATACTGATAACCCAGCGCTTCAATGGGCGTGGGTATTAGCGTCATGTGGCTCGGCACGTTGCATGTGACTAATAGGCCCAGTTTCTGGTAGTCTGTTTCCAACCACTTGTGAACAACAGCCACCAGCCCAGGTAGTTGTTCCGTGTGGCATAACGGAAACACATACTCGGTCTCCTCGCAGTCCCCGGGCATCATGGTTGTTTTCTCTCCATCCTCGGTTCGAATGTGCCAGCGACTGGTGGTGAGAAAGAGTGGACCTTTAGGTTGTCTGACTATAGTGCAACATACGCCTGGAACACCGGTGTATCTTAAGTGTTCCTTTGACACTTCGGGGATCTTGGGCCAGTTGTTGTCATTCCCCTCTTCATCCTGAGGCATGCGTATGCGATCGGCGATGTTGCCGTCGGGGTCTTCTTCCTCCTCATCGTCGTGCTCATCCTCCTCCTCCTCCTCCTCGTCGTCCTCAGCAGGACCATTTATTACCACCGTGTGGTAACAACCTGCATCTTTATATATAGCAGCAGGCATGTTCTTTACAACTTCGTCGGGTTCTTCCGTACTAGGAAAGGCATCGGTGTACAAGTACAGATATTTGTCTTCATTATGCGTGAGATGCATATGCAGTAAATCCAGAAAGACCCTGAGCGGGATGACCACTTTATCGGCAAACAGCTGCTCACCAGCGCTGTCAACCGTGAGTAGAACCTTATGGTCAGACTTCACGGTTGGCCATGTACTCATGAAAGTCACACAGGGGAGACCTCTCGTGACATCGTAAGTGATAGTAAAGGCATTTCCAGTGTCCCAATCCCGTCTGCCCAACGTCGCTCTTCGCCACTTTTTCTTGGGTGGCAACAGACTCCCGGTCATGTCGTCCACGGGCTGCGCGTTTGCGCGCTTACGGTTTGCGATATTCAAAGACATGGTCGCTTCAGTTGCCTGCTCTATCTATAGGTCCTTTTGGTCGGTCCACCTAAGCACTCTGAATGAACGTATCACAGCTCAATTGCGTTTTGTGACTATATGATGTGCTAGCAGGGATTGTATTTAGTGCTGTTTGAATTGCTGTGTCCGAGCCATTAATATAATGTATGTGTGAATTTAGAAACCACGCTGCGAAATAAAAGACAGTGAAACCACAGGTCGGCAAGCGCTGACCCACAGGTCGGCAAGCTCCGACCCACAGGTCGGGAAGCGCCGACCCACAGGTCGGGAAGCGCCGACTCACAGGTCGGGTGGCGTCGAACTCACAGGTCGGCAAGCGCCGACTCACAGGTCGGCAGGCGCCGACTCACAGGTCGGCAGGCGCCGACTCACAGGTCGGCAGGCGCCGACCCCACGTCCCCCGTGGGGACGATTCGTCTTTCTCAGTGGTTGTTATATTGAGACTTAAGTGTGTTAGCCACTACATAGAAAGAGAGGAGCACAGCGTGAACCTGGAAAGTTCTGGAGTAACTGGAGCGATTATGCAACTTGGATTCCTATAACAACCAGATGTGGAAGATGATCCAACTGATCCACTTGTGTTTTACCTCTACTGTATAACGCTATATATAACGCAGCAGTATACATGTGTTGTGTCTACAATAAAAGTGTAAATCTCTATTGTGTTATTCGTGTCATTTATTCTACGCTCAAAAACACACACCGATAGCTTGGACAGCACGGTATTATTTAGCATGGGGGTGGTACACGTACACTGTTGTTGGATTGATGTGAATGAAATGCACGCAGACAGTTTGTATGTACACATGGTTGGTTTATTGCTGAATAAAACATTACCTGATACACGTACACTGTTGTTGGATTGATGTGAATGAAATGCACGCAGACAGTTTGTATGTACACATGGTTGGTCTATTGCTGAATAAAACATCACCTGATACACGTACACTGTTGTTGGATTGATGTGAATGAAATGCACGCAGACAGTTTGTATGTACACATGGTTGGTCTATTGCTGAATAAATCATCACCTGATACACCAAGGCTTCTTTGCTGTGAGTACCTTCCACGGCGATCCACGTACAACTCTGTGTGGGCAATAACCGATAACCGGATCATCCAAGCAAGCAATGCTACATGTACATTCTGAGAACTTTTTTAACACAGCGGGCACAGACTTTACAGGTAGTATCACAAGAAACACAGCACACATGACCGCAATCCGACAGCCAACACTTGTCCTTTCCACACGATGTGCAAGTCCTGGAGGTTACGCCTGCGGTTGTAATAGTTTTTTTGCCAACGTGTTGCTTGCAAAGAGGACATGTGATCAGCATGGCCTCTTTGTTTCCCAAAGAGGTTATGCACGCTTGGCAACAAAGGTGGCCACACTCTAGGTAGACGTCGCTTTCCTCTCGGCAGACCGTGCATTCGTAAGGGTATGTGAACACGTGATCCTCATCAGGTGGGGGAGTTGTTGTACCTACCGAGCACACGAAACAACTGTAAGCGACTATGACACAGACACACACACACACAGACCCCCCCCCCCACACACACACACACACACACACAGTGTCTTACCCACAATGCACAGCTGATTGTGCTGCCACTGACAAATGGGCGACTCTCCCGAAATGGCGACATCAGCTGCGTGCACGTTATGGCCGTCATCGTAAGATGCGGCGAGTCGACAATCAGCGAGAAACCGACCGTCGTTCCTCAGCACATCGGCGATCGTGGACAGAGGGTCGCTGTAATATAACACGGTGGGTAAGGTTGGGTTGGAGTCCTCTTGGGTTAGACCATCGTCCAGGAGCGACGCGCCTCTCGGTACATTCTGCGGTGTCGTATGTATAGAGTACGGCTTGTTTTTCATGGTGCGGTGCTTTGTGCGAACTTTCAGGTGTTTCATGCGATGATCGAACGTGTCCTTAGCCCCCGCTGTGAACCGGCCAGTTATCATACCTGGAGTGGCCTCCGTGTAGATGAGGTCCATGCCATGGTCAGTCAAGGCTATACAGGGAGAGTTGGATGACAGGGACATGGTGTCGTTCCACACCGTATCACAATGTATGTCGTATCTCTTCAGCAGGTCTCGGATGCACATAGGTTCATCGCATCGGATTTGCAGCAACTTAGTATCGCCCGAGTGGCTTTTGACGAGAAGAGTCACGCTATGGGGCTCCTGCACAGGGGAATACATTGCAATTATTATTATTATTATTATTATTATTATTATTATTATTATTATTATTATTATTATTATTATTATTATCATCATTGTTGTTATTATGTAGACACACATAGCTTACAGTGGGTGAACAGCACCACGACACAAAATAAAACCACCTTACATGTTTACAATGCAGCTGGAAGATAGTGTGAGAATCACAGGCGGTTGTTTTGGCATCCTTCTTCCAACCCTTAGCAGCGACAAGGGCATTGCAGTCATTCACGTGTCTGTAGAACGACGAGCCGGAGCACGGAGTCGTCAGTGTAGTGTAGGTATGTGACACTGTTTTGCTTGCGTCTACATAGGAGTCGAGGATTGTATCAAACCAACCCTCCGTCATAACGACACAACTAGGGTCTACCCACAGATTTTTTGCTCGGCGTAGCAGTTGTTTCTTGATGGCATTAGCCGACAGGGTGTCGATTTGCATGCACACTATCGTCAAATGTTGAGTTGGCAGTTGATAGGCTTCTGCTTCCCATCTTGTCAGGCTCCACTTTCTAACACCTGAATCCTCGGGCGACCACACATTAATGTGAGCTTTAGGTTCCCAGCACCATCGAATGGCCAACGTTATGTACTCCATGGTTGTCAGCCAGCTATAAGTGGGGAAACAGCCTGTGGTAGTGTTTGGGTTTGTTGCACTACAAAAGAGTCTAGCTGAAAACACACTGTGTTACCTCTAAGCTACGAAACTTAAATGTATCTGGGGTTGAGCAGACTCCAAGCGATCTGGTTATATTAGCAGGGATCCAGCCGACCTGGCTACACTATCCAGCCGACCTGGCTACACTATCCAGCCGACCTGGCTACACTATCCAGCCGACCTGGCTGCATTTTCCAGCCGACCTGGCTACACTGTGGTGTTTGGGTTTGTTGCACTACAAAAGAGTCTAGCTGAAAACACACTGTGTTACCTCTAAGCTACGAAACTTAAATGTATCTGGGGTTGAGCAGACTCCAAGCGATCTGGTTATATTAGCACGGGTCCAGCCGACCTGGCTGCACTATCCAGCCGACCTGGCTGCACTATCCAGCCGACCTGGCTGCACTATCCAGCCGACCTGGCTGCACTATCCAGCCGACCTGGCTGCACTATCCAGCCGACCTGGCTGCATTTTCCAGCCGACCTGGCTACACTATCCAGCCGACCTGGCTGCACTATCCAGCCGACCTGGCTACACTATCCAGCCGACCTGGCTGCACTATCCAGCCGACCTGGCTGCATTTTCCAGCCGACCTGGCTGCATTTTCCAGCCGACCTGGCTACACTATCCAGCCGACCTGGCTGCATTTTCCAGCCGACCTGGCTGCATTTTCCAGCCGACCTGGCTACACTATCCAGCCGACCTGGCTACACTATCCAGCCGACCTGGCTGCATTTTCCAGCCGACCTGGCTACACTATCCAGCCGACCTGGGGTATAATCTCATTGTGAAGAACGTGTGATGATCGCATTGGACATTCTCGGTGGATCACTGAGAAAATATGGCCATGTTAAGCTGGTTGTCCTTGTGTGTGTTGTGCACTCCAATAATGTCTTTGTCTCTTGACTCAAAAGGTTTGTAGTCACTCCTAAAACACTATTGTTGACGTGCATGTTTGTGAACTCGCTTGAACGCCGTTTGTTTCCTGGATGAAAGACATTGTACATTGTACATAGAACGAACGTAGTGTTGTAACCTTTATGCGAATAACTAACCAAATGCGTTTCTCTCGTTTAGCTGACACATACGTAACGGCGATATGTGGACAAGACGTGGTTCTTCGCTGTCAGGATACTACAGCGAGTCCAGTTACCCTGGTGGAGTGGCGGAAATCAACCGTATCCAGTTGTTACCTGTACTTCTTTCGAAATCTACGTTTGTACGACGACTACCAATGTGACATGTTTAAAGGCCGAGTGAAGCTGCTCGAGCCGTCCGTGGGAAACGCAAACTGGTCTGTGATTCTAAGGAACGTCAGTGTAGCCGACACGGGGCTATATACGTGTGAGCTTACAGCCAAAAACACAACAACTGGCCAGATTGACGTAGCGTCCGAGGGACGTGTCAACCTCACAGTCTCAGAGCTCACAACGGCTCCTTTTTCACACTCTCCACAACCTAGAGGCCGCCCTGGTATTATAGCAGCCCTGATCCTGTTGCTGACCGTCATCGCCGTGTTGTGTGGTGTAGTGTGGATCCGAGCAAACCAAAAACACAAGACCCCTGAGGGCGAAACGTGTTCCAATGTATGAGTCTGACCACGTAATGAAATGTATCTGTACCAAGGGTTTTGCAGAGGTACTTGTTGGTATAATGTATAAAAAAAATAAAGACACTGTGCTGCAATGTGTAATGGTTGTTATTTTATTTGTCAAATACAGTCAAACACCACGCTTCACACTCGTGATGGTACACCACATGTCTACACAACCAAAGCCCCCGCTTGGGGGGTTACAGTCTCCAACCAGCATTCTGGGAAGATACCGAAGGCGTGTAGGTTGTACACGGCCAGAATCAACGATATGCTGGCCTTCGCCTCGTCGGGTAGTTGTGGGCATTCAAAGAGGCATCTGAGCGCACCCACCTTCCCCTCGGTGGTTTCATACATGTGATATAGCATATATTCTTCATTGGGTAAGATCAGCTGTTCTTGAACCATGAGGTCGACTGCGTCATCTACAGTCGTGATTTTGTCCAGGAAGCTGCGTTCTCTGACTGCACGTCGGAACCTCGGCAGCGACGAGCCGATCATCTGCTCGACAGCGCCGGTTAACTTGAACTGTGTCAGTTTTCGTTCTGCGGAGATATAGACATAAGTATACAAGCAACAAGGTGTTCGTTCAACACAATGTTTTTTTTTATTTGCAACGAAAAGAAATACAGTACCTGTCTTTCCCTGTGGTCCCCGGTCCACCAAGTCCTGGTAAAAGAAGGGATTGAGTTCATGGACCGCTGACAGTAACACTTTGGCTCGGACCTCATCCTGCAAGCTGTATTCGACAAGGGCACGTAGGCGATGCA
Source organism: Astatotilapia calliptera (assembly GCF_964374335.1). NCBI lineage: Eukaryota > Metazoa > Chordata > Actinopteri > Cichliformes > Cichlidae > Astatotilapia > Astatotilapia calliptera. The sequence goes on from NC_137424.1 coordinate 12,005,356, forward strand.
CATGGTTTGGTATTTTCGTCATAGCAGTTGCATCTAGGTCCTGGTCCCCGTCGGTGTATCTGTCAAAAATACTTTCGGTTATGTGAGTGCACCGCTCTGCAATGTCATGCTTCCACGACCTGAGTTGTTCCACAGCCATAATAACGGTACCGTGTTCCTATAACAATAGCTACTGTCGATTACTCGTACGACTTTAGGGTAGCTTTATCTGACAAACGAACAGGTTCCCAACAGATTCACACAGTGGCCGACCTGTAGGTCGGCAGCTCCCGACCTGCAGCGCAAAACTGGCCGACCTGTAGGTCGGGAGCCGCCGACCTGCAGCGCAAAGCTGGCCGACCTGTAGGTCGGGAGCTGCCGACCTGCAGCGCAAAACTGGCCGACCTGTAGGTCGGGAGCCGCCGACCTGCAGCGCAAAGCTGGCCGACCTGTAGGTCGGGAGCCGCCGACCTGGCTACTGTCGCTCTCGGTCGGAGGTGAAGTGCATGTAATGTTCGCATGGGCCATTCTCGGTGGAGCATTGATAAATATGGCCACGTTAAGCTGGTTGTCCTTGTGGTTGTTGATGTGCTCTACATTCCTGTCTTTGTCTGTCATCACAAATGGTTCGTAGTCACTCCCAAAACACGATTGTGTACATGCATTTCTCCCAAGCCGCTTGAATGTTGTTTGTTTCCTTGCTGGAAACACTGTCCATTGTACATCAAACATAGTGTTGTAACTTTTATTTGAATAACTAACCAAATGTGTTCTCTCGTTTAGCTGACACAGACGTAACCGCGATATGTGAACAAGATGTGGTTCTTCACTGTGAGAATACTGCAGTGGGTCCAATTACCCTGGTGGAGTGGCGGAAACCACCCTTACGTGATTGTTACCTCTACTTCTTTCAACATGGACGTTCTTACAACAACTACCAATGTGACATGTTTACAGACCGAGTGCAATTGCTCCACCCGTCCATGAGTAATGTGAACTGGTCTGTGATTCTAAGGAATGTCAGTGTAGCCGACACTGGGCTATATTTGTGTGAGCTTACAGCCACAAGCACAACAACTGTGAGCCGTGTCAACCTCACAGTCTCAGAGTGCACAAAGGCTCCTTTTTCGCACTCTCCACAACCTAGAGGCCGCCCCGGTGTAATAGCCACCCTGATCCTGTTGCTGATCGCCATCGCCGTGTTGTGTGTTGTAGTGTGGATCCGCACAAACCAAAAACGCAAGACCCCTGAGGGTGAAACGTGTTCCAATGTATGCGTCTGACCACGTAATGAAAATGTATCGGTGTCAAGGTTTGTGTATATGTGCGTGTTGGTATCATGTATCAAAAAGGAAAACACCGCCAATGGCAAATAAAGTACTGCAATGTGTAATGGTTGTCATTTTATTGTCACATACAGTCAAACACCACGCTTTACACCCATGCTAATACACCACATGTCTACACAGCCAAAGCCCCCGCTTGGGGGGTTACAATCAATCTCCAACAAGCTATAAGGGTCGTCGGGGGAGATGCCGAAGACGTGTAGATTGTACACGGCCAGAATCAGCGAAATGCTGGCCTTGGTCTCGTCGGGCACCGTAGGGCATCCAAAGAGGTATCCGAGCGCACGAACCTTCCCCTCGGTGGATTTGAACATGTGATATAGCATATATTGTTCCTCGGGTAAGATCAGCTCTTGCCGGACCATGATGTCGAGAGGCTCGTCGACAGTCGTGATGATGTCCAGCAGGCTGCGGTTCCTGAGGACACTATGGAACATAAACGTGGGCAGCGTGGAGTCGAGCATGCGCTTGGCCGCATGGGTTAACTTGAACTGTGTCAGTTTTCGTTCTGCGGAGAAATAGACATAAATATACAAACAACAAGGTGTCCGTCAAACACGATGATTATTGCAATGAAAAGAAGATACAGTACCTGTCTTTCCCTTTGGTCCCTGCTGCACCAGGTCCTTGTAAATGTAGGGATTGATTTCACAAAGCAATGACAGTAACAGTTTGGCTCGCACCTCGTCTTGCAAGCTGTATTCGACTAGGGCACGTAGGCGATGCACATGGTTTGGTATTTCCGTTATACCAGTTGCGTCTAAGGCATCGTCCTCGTCCGTGTATCTGTCAAAAATACTTTCGGTTAGGTGAGTGCACCGCTCCGCAATGTCATGCTTCCACAGCCTGAGTTGTTCCACAGCCATAACTGTATCCTACGTGGGGTGGCAGTGTATCTGTATACGCGAATGGTTATTCGAGAGATATAGCAATAGCTGGCTACACTTTCCAGCCGACCTGGCTACACTATCCAGCCGACTTGGCTACACTATCCAGCCGACCTGGCTACACTATCCAGCCGACCTGGCTACATTTTCCAGCCGACCTGGCTACACTATCCAGCCGACCTGGCTACACTTTCCAGCCGACCTGGCTACACTTTCCAGCCGACCTGGCTACACTATCCAGCCGACCTGGCTACACTTTCCAGCCGACCTGGCTACACTATCCAGCCGACCTGGCTACATTTTCCAGCCGACCTGGCTACACTATCCAGCCGACCTGGCTACACTTTCCAGCCGACCTGGCTACACTTTCCAGCCGACCTGGCTACACTATCCAGCCGACCTGGCTACACTATCCAGCCGACCTGGCTACATTTTCCAGCCGACCTGGCTACACTATCCAGCCGACCTGGCTACATTTTCCAGCCGACCTGGCTACACTTTCCAGCCGACCTGGCTACACTATCCAGCCGACCTGGCTACACTTTCCAGCCGACCTGGCTACACTTTCCAGCCGACCTGGCTACATTTTCCAGCCGACCTGGCTACACTTTCCAGCCGACCTGGCTACACTTTCCAGCCGACCTGGCTACATTTTCCAGCCGACCCAGGGTTCCAGGCAACCTGTAACTCTGGGCTGGCCTACCCAGAACAAGAGCTTATTTAACAGAACAGCACAGGGTAGCAGACTTGTGCTGTGTCTACAGTCATGTCCTTGGCAAATAAGCACATCATAGCCGGCATTGTACGCCCCACAACCCCGGACGCCAAGCGGGCACTACCGCGGGCCGTGTACATGAAGCGTTTCCATGTAAGCAAATGGAAATGCGTACAGGATCAGCAAACCAAGACGCTGGCGGTGGTGCACGCATTGGTGCCCGAAAGGAAGCTATTTGCTTACTGCCAAAGGGTACAAAGAACCTTCCTCTCCTGGTTACCACCGTACAACAAGAATTTGTGTTCAAAGTTATCGCTTCAAGACATTCTGGACTGCGAACTCGATTGCGGGGCCGTTTACTTTATCAACACCGTAGACTTCACCGGCCCCGATCCGAGTGATAGGGATTACGCCGAAAGGTCTTGCACCGAGCCTACATTCGGCTTACAGATCCAAAGCTACAATGGAACCGTGCCTACTGGACGTCCTAACTCGTGGGAGACCACGCGTGCACCTGTCATGGACGATCACACCCGACGTGAAATGGGGCTACCTCCCCGCCTTGTGTCTTCTGCTACAGTGCCCGCCGCGGCACAAAGACCTGGGCCTGGGAGCTACAGGGCGGATGGGCCGTCCGTGTCGCAGGAGGTAATAATCGACGTGGACGGACCGTCCGCGTTGCAGGCGACAATCGACGCATCTTTCAACGAACCCCAACGGTCAACGTCCTCTACGCCTTCTGTGTCAATCGGAAGACCTACGGACCTATACACGTGTCCCTGTTGTTACGAACGGACACACATGTGTGTGTTTAACTGTGGACACGTTGCATGTGAGAATTGCATCCTGAAAAGCGTGACAGTGTCAGGGTTGCGAAGGTGTTTCTACTGTAAAAGCCGGTGGACGTGGTACCGGTTCGTCCGTATGAGTAGCGTGTCACAGGATGTAATCTGTTCGGATTGTGCTAAGGCTAAGATGTACATCAAGCCTTGCGGTCACGCTAGCTGCGAATGTCCTAATCCTGTTTGTTCAGAATGTGTACGCGGAGAAATGGTCAGGTTGTATCTTTAAGTGTAACATGTGTCACGCTTAGACATAGTCTTGCGCACCTGTACTCTACAACGTTTTAGCAAGAGAATGGGCGTGTGTTTGCTTGCATTGTGATGTTTGTACATGTATGTGTTGACATTGTAATCACCATTTGTCAAATAAAACAAAAAAAAAACCCCAAAAAAACCCACAAAGGGGTTACCACGTATCAGCTTGAATTCTGTGTCATCGGCTATGTATGAGTACGTGTGCTGTGTAATACCAAAACGTTCACAGACTCAGTTTATAGTACGTACAAGACAAACTTTATTTGGTTTTATGTACAGTCTGCGGTAGTAACAACAGATGTGATCTTTGTCTTTGGTGTGTCTTTGGACATTTTACAATTTGAACTTGATCTACAACACTGTGATTGATATTAAACCAACAACAATAAAAAGAGACTTTGGTATCCTACACAGGCGTGAATCTTTATTGCTGTTTTTTTTTTGCACACTACAACAACAACAACAGAATAGCACTACATCATATAACCAGTGGGTGAATTGTACAGGTTTGAATTTCTGGTGACATATTCCCGCGGCACTGCCATGTTGGTCACAACGTCCGTCATATCCGAGGGGTCAGAGTCACTGTGTTCTTTTTCGTGTTTCCCTCGCAGTACGGACGCCGTAAGTATCATGGTGACCACGTACATCGCGTATATGATGATGTTGAACACCGCAATAGCACATTCGACGTTATGCGACCTATGCTCGTTACTGGTGAGGGGACGATATAGCAACTCCATGCACCCGGCGATCACGGCCATAAACAGTTCCACGTTCATCATCGCCAAGCACGCGTACACAGTCATGGTGCTCCGTGTGACAGGGTTGGTAGAAGTGGCGGCCGAAGCGTCGACCTTCCGTTTGCTGATTGCGGCGAAGTAACTTAGCACTATGCTCACCACCATGGCAAGGCACCCTAGGACGACCAGAGCAATCCCAGCGTGAATGTAAGCGTATCTGTGCTCTTGGTTACTGTCGTCGTCGTTGTCGTACGTCAGCTTGGATGAATGCTTATGGTCGAGGAAATACATGATGTTATTTGGTAGCGTCAGGAAACCCACGATGAGAGATGTTATGACAGCAATCGAGCTTCCGAGGCGGCCTGTGAATCGCGCCATGGACGAGGCTGCGGCGCCCGACACGGGCGCAAATTTTGCCGCAAACATGTCTTTGCCGTTCGACACGAGCGACTTTAACACGGGCATTCTCTTGCGGTTCATCGTCGTTGCGTGTAACGTGTCTGGCGAACGTGCGGGGTTTTTTTTTAGTATCTACTGACTATTAGTACACCATGTCGGCCGATACGCAACGCTTTGCCGAACTGGCCGCTGTTAGTTTTGCTCTGCGCGACGATGTTAGGAAACGCGACGATCGAATTCAAGACCGTGTCAGGCTGCCTGCACGCGAAGTCGACGAATGACCATCGGTGGTACAAAGTGCAAGGCATAACGAGAACGCTGGACTCTATGGCTCAGCAGAGAAGGCGAGGAAACCATAACCTGATAAACATGGACGTGTTCACACGAGCGCTGCAAGACCGACACAGCAACCCCGAAAGTAAGTTGGACTGGGTCGTCGACTACATCAAACAACTGAACGTCTCCGAGAGCAAGGCTTCAGAGTTTCAGGCTGGTGTGCTGCGGATATTTACGTATAGCAAAGTCCCTAGCGTAGCGGCGTGTAGACGGGTGTGGGATAAAACACGTATGTCAACGCACATCGGAGTGGCGGTGGACGCAGATTGCAAAGATGTATTCAACGGGAAAAAAACCAAACCCCAGGTCGGTCCAGTTTCCCAACTTATCCTCACGCAACTAGAGGCCTTGCACCTGCGTCCGATTTGCGGAGGCTTACGAGTGGCCGGCATACCGTCCCCCGACCGCTGCTCGGGTGCAAAAAAGCGGTACACGTACCATAACCGCTGTGTAGCCGGGTGTAAGGGCATACAGCCAGACTGGGGGTTCTACACCGAAATCGACATGGTTGCGTACGACACGGTCACAAACACAGTGGCGTTGCTAGAGCTCAAGACCAGGCATAGCGACATTCTAGATAAAGCGACGCTATGGCGTTATAACACCCAGCTGTGGCTGACGTGGGTGATGTTTTCCGTCACCTACCCCAGCGCGGCTCAGCGCTCCGGCGCCCACTTGGTCATAGTGAGACCCGGGACGAATTTGGTTAGAATACGGAGCTGTACCAAGCCCACCGTATCGAAAAGCATGAGGCGTAATTTCCCTTGGCTGACATGTTTCTGCACACAGGTTCTCAACTGTCTAGCTCCTACTTGTGTGCACATGAGGTCATATAACAGAAGCGATACTATGTACACGGAGGACCTTTGCTCACAAGTCAACCCGGGAGATCTAAGCCACAGGAACATATGTTTCAACGAAGAAAAGAAGAAACTTAAACGCGACAAAGTGCACTCCGACCAACAGCCTCCGCAGCAGCCGACACAACGCGTGCCTGATCACTGAAGTGTGTGTGTGTGTGTGTGTGTGTGTGCCCGTGTGTGTGCCCGTGAGTGCGGCTGCTATAATAACGCCAGTCAGGCCGCGACGAGTTGATAGGAAGTCTGACAATGGGACTGAAGAACCAGGCGCTGCACGTTATGCTCGCGAATCCCCATCTATCGCCGTTCGATGTGATAGAGCGACCCACGGAACGATACGACTGGATGTTAATCGACCATTTGATAATGAGATTTAAGGTCAAGGCTAGAGACTACGTGGAAGGAGATCGGCTAGCGTCCATCGAAAACATGGCAAGAACACTGGCGGAACATTACAATCGAGACAGATGGACGTCAGAGTGTCTGATTCTGGTAAAGGACGGACGGGGAGCGCAAAAGCCGGCGGTTAGAGAAACCAGAGACCGCTACCCGCTTGCGCCCCACCTGGATTTCTGTAGACGGAACGCGGACGCTATAGACTATCTCACCTTGAAACTGCTACCCAACACCAACGTGGCAAAAAAGGCAGTGTTTCTGGTCACCGGACGGGACTGGGGTTCTTCCCGTGACATCTTGTGTGAATCTAAAAACGAAGACGTGGTGTTGCATCTGAAAAATGAAGTCGACGGCATCGGAACCGTAGCCAGACCGCCCGGAGTCCACGGGGCGTACGTGGCGTCGTTTGCGAATCGACCTCTGGAGGGACACCTCGTGTTTCTGGACGGCGCGTGCCGGAAGAGCTCGAGCACAGAGGCCGATACTCTGATGGTAGAACTGGCCAACGCTCTTCCGGGCACTGTTCTGGTATGCACGGCAGACTCAGACGTGATAGCCGTGCTCACGGCTTGCGGGCGCGAAGGGCTCACACTGCGGTTGGCCAACACGAGCTACGACAGCAATCGACCGATGCACAGCTCCGCGTTTGGCGACCTGCTCGCGGAGGCGCCCACGGTTGGCGGTTTACGGACAACTGACGCAGACTTCGAAGCCCGCAGGCCCAGATTCCGTACGCTGTACGACATTGCGGAAGACGACGATCACCTCGGGGAAGAAGAGCTCGAGCTCCTGCACGGAGAGTGGGAAAGTCTCGTGGCGGACAAAGACCAAGACTCCACGTTGCCGCAACGATTAGCTAGGTATTTCTATCTGAGTAGAATACGAGGCTCCGTGTACGGCGAATTTCTCACCAGAGTGTTCAAGTTAAATGCAACGGATAAAGCCGAAGTTGCGCGCAAGATACTAGCACGCCTTGCCGTGGTGGGTCCGCGGGGGTTGAAATCGAAATCGGCATTCGTTGACACTTTTGAGTTGTTACCCGCATGTCACGACGCCGTGGCCTCTGAGGGCTCTGCTGTGAATAACAAACGATGTGGGGGAGAGCTCACTGCGGAGGACGACGCGTGTGTCGCGAGCTCAAAGCGACTACTCGAACGCATGAACAAACTTAGCAAGCTGTACATGGAAGGCAAGGTGCCTCGCTTCAGTCACGGCAGGTACCTGCGACTGACCAAAATGGGCTCTCATCTGTACGTTCGCGTCAAGCAAGACGTCGCGAAGTACCGGCGGCTAAAACATAAACTCCTCGTCCTTCTTATCCTGTTCGGTACGGATTACACCCGCACGTTCCGGGGACTCGGACCCAAGGGGCTTCTAAAGGTTGGTGCGAACGATCGGTTCGCGAGCTGGTGTGACGATCTAAAGGCTGCGTGGGATAACGAAGATCGCGCCGCATCTTTGGAACAGTACCACGTTCTTTATAAGACATTGGCTTTCATGGCTAAGATCCCTGACAAAACGCAAGCCAGTTGGACTCCGACGCGATCGTCGCTGACGTTCAGAACCATGAAATATGTGTACGACCTGTGGAGCTTGACGCATCCAAAAGGAAGCGAAGCTTATGGTTTCCGTGTAGACGAGAACAGTGTTATGACTTTTGCCGAAACGGCGTAAGTTTTGGGGTGGCTGCGTTGTGCTACGTATGAAAGTTGTGTGTTTATGTACATGGGGGGGGTGGTATGTATCTGTGTGCTAATAAAATTGGGAATAAACCGAGCCTATGACTTGTGTGTGTGTAATTTCTGTTTATTTCACAATCATCAATTCCAACGTACAACACTCGAAATGCTTTACAAAGGCAGCTAATAACAGCAAACATCACACACACTTTCAGGGTCACGTTTTCCGTACTCTTATTCAGCAGTCAGTCGATCCGCATGCAAACCGTGCTCGCCTCCCAGTCATCCAGGCCGTATATGTGCATGTTGTGTGAGAGCAGTATAAGGCTAATGCTGTGTTTAGTAACCGCTGGTATATCCGGATTATGGAGCAGCATGCGAATCATGTCCAGCATTGCATTTTCACACGCATCAATTATGTATTCTCTATCATGTTGATAAACTGTCTGCCACTTGTAGCACGTAAACTGAATATCCAGCAGCCGTGAATTGCCCCTGCGGAACACGACGTGAAAGTCTTCGTATTCTTCTGTCAGTATCACGCGTTCTGCGAACATGTGGTCCACGGCTGCCAGGATCTCGGTGACTTTGGGTAAGAAGCTGTAGTCGGCGAGGGCTTTCGATACTCGGTCGAGTCCGCTTCCAAGCGCTGACTGCGCGTCCTCCGTTAAGGTGTGAGTGGCTTTGGTTCGCTCTTGTGGAAAGCAACAGACAGGGCGACTTAGCATTTAACGTTTAAAAGTCAGCGTGTAACGTGTCATCTTGCGAGTTATAGTACCTGGGGGACCTTTTGTCCCGTGCTTTTCCATGCTCTCGTACAACTCCTTGTTGTTAGTCTGCACTATACGAAGAAACTTAGCGGCCCGCTCTTCGTTCTCCAAACAGTGATCGATGATCGTACGGGTTTTCCTGACTAGGTTCGGGGTGGAGAGTAACTTGCACTCCAAGCGGTAGCCTTGGAACGCTTCCGAGGCGTCCTCAACTATGTCGGATAACGATTCGTAGCACTCGGCTATGTCGTGCCTGTACGCTTCGAGTTTCTCTAGGCTCATGTTCGCGATCCAAGCTTAGCCTTAGAAAGCTTGTGATGACTACTCGTTCCCGGTCGGCTACTGTGTCTCAGCTGGCTACTTATCTCAATCGGCTACTCGTGCGACGGCTGTATAAGGCTGATGCCGTCTACTAGCCGCTGGTATATCTGGATTATGGAGCAACTTGTGTGTAAATCCCAGTCGGTCGCTGTAGCCAGGTCGGCTGGGTAATGTAGCCAGGTCGGCTGGGTAATGTAGCCAGGTCGGCTGGGTAATGTAGCCAGGTCGGCTGGGTAATGTAGCCTGGTCGGCCGGGTAATGTAGCCTGGTCGGCCGGATAATGTAGCCGGGTAGGCTGAATAATGTGGCTGAATAATGTGGCTGGGTAGGCTGCATAATGTATCCAGGTCGGCTGACTAAGTCGGCCGGTGCCGTAGGTCGGCCACCTTGTTATTTTGGAGTAGGAGTGGGGGCTTTAGGTGTAACATATAGTGCTTTAGGTGTAACATATAGTGGTTATATGTATAATAAATAACATATCACACTGAGCAAAGTGATCGTGTTCGTTTATTATTTTTTCATTGTTTCAAATACACACAAAGAGCAAAGAGCATTGTGACATGGCAACAAACATACACAGTTTCACAGCGGTACAATGATCCACGTGTGTTGAATACATAACATGGCCTACAAACGAATGTCATTTCTTGTCAAAATATTTCAACAGTGTACCTTTGCTATTGCTCACACGGGTACGTTTCGCGGCGGGCTCGCCATGATCAGAATGTGTTGCGAGGGGTGGTCGGTCAGAGCAAGGTTGCAGTGTTTGGCTGACATCGATTGCTTTTGCCAGCGACTCTAAATATTTGATCATGACGCTACTTTGAGGACCAGGGCACGGTTTTTCTTTTCTGCGCACGGCTGACATAGTGGCCACGGTGTCACAGGGGCAATCGGCGTTTGTAGTTACACACCTCGACCCGGCTCACATAGCAACGATGTGTCCACAAAAGTCCACGCTGTCCTCTAGATCACCGTCGGACTCTACGGGTGCCACTGGGCGATGTGAATCCACAGCAGCGTGGACGATGTACTCGTCTTCGATGTACTCGTATTCTGTAGGGGCGCTCGTTCTTCGGCGTTTAATCTCTGGAGACTTACACGCACTGGACCCGTCGTCCGTGCTTGAGCTCAGTCTTGGGCGTTTAATCTTTGGAGACTTGCACTTGCTCTCGGGATTACTGGCGTCCGAATCCGAATGAAAAGAAGGTGACTTTCTCCGACGCTTGCCTGGACCTTTCGCTCGATCGCCCTTGTGCTGCTTCTTCCTGCTGGTTGTTGTCTTACGGCTTAAGCGATCAATCGGCGTTTCCTTTACCTTTCTAGGTGGTGACTTTGTAGGAGACTTTGCGGGCGACTTGCTAGTGAACTTTGCACTTGTCGTCGGTCGATCGTCACCATCAGTGTCATCTTCATCGCCGTGGTGTTTGCGTCGTCGTTTTTCTATTCTCGCCGGGGCGGGTTCCTCCTCCTCCTCGGAGTCAGAGGAAAATAACGCGCCTTTATGCACACCAGAGTGTTCGGGGATGTCGTGGTCCGACTCAGCGTCAGAGTCGTCAGCGCGACGGCGGCGGTCAATTCGACCGAAGGCTATCTGTTTCACAGGGCCGCAAGCGTCAGAGTCACTCTCTACGATGCTGTAATCGTCCTCGCTCCTGTCGTCAATGAAGTCGTCCTCCAAGTCGTATTGATCTAGACGCTTGTCATCATCGTATCTGCCCGACAATTCATCCTTGTCATACTCCTCCGTGGCCAGCAACTCTTCGCCTTGGGCCGCTGTGTAATCGTACTCCCCTTCTTCTTCGTCCTGGCCAGATTCCTCATCGGCGTCATCCTCGCAGCTCATTGCTTCCTGGCAAAGCAATTCTTCTCTGTCAGCGTTGGAGCGGGACGTTTTGTTGGCTCTGCTTTTCTTGCACTGATCACGGTCCACCAGCGTGGTCTTTGTTGCGAGCGTACGCGCAAAAGCTCGTTTGCCTTTTCTTGCCTCGGATGAAATTGTGGCCTTTGTTGCGGGTGCACGCGTGAAAGCTCGTTTGATTTTGCTTATCCAGTTTTTGGTCGATATGGCGCCCAAGCGGTCGATCAGAGCCAAACTCAGTTTATCTTGTAAACCGTGGGCGTTCAGCTGTTCTACCACGATGGGATTGCTAGACACCCATTGTTCCAACACCGAACTGTATTTCTCGTGCAGCAGCGTTTTCTCCAAGCCGAGAACGCTGCACACAGCTTCTCGTCTTGTGTTATCTGCGTACAACCAAGCTGCGCTTTGTAATAGAGTCCCTATGTTTCTGACCCACGTGCCCAAAGGGGGGTTGTCAGGCACGATCATAGAAAAGCACCAGGGTTTTTGGGACGGTGATACCGGTCCGGTTGCGACGTCGACGTCGCGTCTCGACGCTTTTTCTGACCTAGGCGAGGCAGATCCGACTGAGACGTTCGACGCTTTGCGGTTGGAGTTACCGTCGTCCGGCGGCGTGTTGCTGTTGTCGTCGTTGTCGTCGTCGTCGATATCGTCGGCGGTCTTGGTGTTCTTCTTCAGCTTGTTAATTTTGTTGTGGTACACCCTCAGGTTGTGGAAGAGCACTTTCATGTTGCTATAATCTCTGCCTCTAGCAGTGTCTTTCGGAGCCGGTGTGTCTTTTATCAGCTGTTGCCACTTCTTAAAGGTGTCGTTTATGTTGTGGGTGCCCAAGTTCCTGAACAGGTCTCTCGTTGCATGCCTTTGCGCTTTGTTGATGACACCGCTGTTCGACGCTCTAATCCGCCTGTCGATGCTGGCCAGGGCGCGCCAGTCTTCCTTGAACTGTTGCTGCAGTAAAGCAATGTTGTTCCTATGAATCTGCGCGCGATACGCGCCGTCTTCGTTGTAGCACTCGTAGGCTCGAACGTACTGATTGGCTTTTTGCGTATTACACAGTAACAGCTCTGCAACAGCAAACGCATTGGGCACCCTGTCGTCCATTAGCTTGATGCCCAGATCCACTATCTCGCACATTATCGGCTCTTTGATCGCGCAGGCCACGTGTTTTGGGGTGTAGTTACACCAGTTGCTGGCGGGAGGGCTCACCCGTTTTAGGAACGCGGTAAGCGCAGGATTGGTTATGTCCTGATGCAACTCGGGTCCGGCCAGGAAAGTCTCTCTGCCGCTGAGCTCGTTTAGCAGTGTGTAGCAACACTGCAGCAGCTCTCCGCTACCTTTTACGCAGGAGTGTTTCAAGGCCCTGCAAAAGCGTGCGGTGGTAGATATGTATAACGTTCGCTTGTCCTTCTGCTGGTCGCGCAACGAAACCACCGGTGTCATGTTACCTCGCTTACGGCCCACCACGCGTGCCGTGCGTCGACAGATCGCATATCACGTCCACGTCCGAGAAACAGTCCACGCTTCCCGGTCGTTTACTGACTTGCAGGTCAGCTGACTCAGTGTCCAGTACACAACACATGGGTTCCACATCAGCAATGGTGTCTCCGGTTTCCCCACACGTCTGCGTAGCAGACGTTCTGTCATTGTCCTCTCCGCTGCGTAACAACTGCATCGGTTGTATGTGCTTGAACGATGGAGTGAGAGCATCCGGATGAGTGGGGACTTCTAGAGACATGTCCCAGAACTCATATCTATCGCCCGTTATGTCCTTTAACAGGTTTAAGCTTTGGACACCCGGCACGATTAGGACCTGCTGCATGAAATAAGCAGCGCTCCCGCTCATCAAATTCACCGTGTACGTGCCCAACATCGATCTGGGCTTGTCACAGAACCGTAGCTCTAACTCCTTGTCCGTTTGGGACCACATTGTCACGACCGGTATGACAACGCGGTCCTCTGCGACGGACTTCAACGCTGTAGAGGGTATGTAAAAGAGGGTGTAGTTTTTCAAAGCCAACATTAGCTGTTTCATACCGGCCCTGTCTTCGGTTGACATACATTCTAAGCCATCGGCTCGCAAGTCCATAATATCCATCAAAGCAGTCAAAAGCGACTTGGAAGGGTTTTGTTTGAAACGGCCGATGTCTTCGATCACCATGTCTCTGACGATTTTCCGTGTCGTCTTGTGTTGAAACGGTTTGCTTTTCTCGGATAACATAGACTCTTTCACTGTCATGGCTTCGGCTACCTGGTCGAATAAACCAACGGTGTCGGTGCATGTGAACGCCCGACTGTCCTTTTGTTCATCTGAGTACCAGGCAGGCTTGTCGGTCACCACGAACTGCATATTCGTCCCGTGTGTGAGTGCTCTGATGTACAAGGGAAAGCAATGCCCCTGCTTTATGTTCTCGCTCCAACCGAGATGTTTCCAATTGCTGTGTGGGATAAGCTCTCTCCTTATCTTCAACTCTTGTGAAATGTCTCTGAGTCACGACAAAACACTCCACACGGTGACGTGAAATGCCTGTCCGACCCACAGCACCAACGTTCCCGACCTGCAGCTCCAACGTCCCCGACCTGCAGCACCAACGTTCCCGACCTGCAGCTCCAACGTCCCCGACCTGCAGCTCCAACGTTCCCGACCTGCAGTTCCAACGTTCCCGACCTGCAGTTCCAACGTCCCCGACCTGTAGTTCCAACGTCCCCGACCTGCAGTTCCAACGTTCCCGACCTGTAGTTCCAACGTTCCCGACCTGCAGTTCCAACGTTCCCGACCTGTAGTTCCAACGTTCCCGACCTACAGCACTTCTTGTTTTGCTCACAGCAGCTTTGTTGCTGGGCGCAGAGTAAAAGTCACCAAGTTAGTGTGTCACTCCCAGACCGCAACCCGCTCAACTAGGCCTCGTGCTCCTTGTAGCGTTTGCAATTTCTCAGTGCTACACATTTAATTAACTACGGCCTTTGTGAATCATGGACGTCGACTGGATTTCCACATTACAAATGCGCGCAGCTCGCATGCGTCTTAAACTTGTGTATAGGGAAAGCGTGACCGGTGTGAAACACAGACTGGTCCACGTTGTCAACGTACACGTGGAGAACGCTGCAGATCTCAAGGCCACGGGCCGTGGTTCGAGAAAGAAAGAGGCCAAACGCACGGACCTCGGACCTCCTGTGTCACAAATGCTGCTTCTAACCAAAAAGTGTGGCGACAGACACACGGTCCAGCAGTGTCAGTCTTGGACCGTCTTGCGATGATGATGTTTCAGCAGTGATTCCTCTTGCTCGGTTACCACGGTCATAACCGATGGACTCTGTGGCCCAACGACGACCGAGTGCCCACCGTCACAGCACTCGTCGTCCATTGCACAGGTGGTGGGTTTGTACACGGCGTTGTATACTGCGGTGCCATCCCCCGGTTTGTAAATGTACGAAGGGGTTCGTCTTTCGTACAGTTTGTAGCTGATCAGTGCCAACCCCAAGACAATGAAGACCGGAGCCGCTATAACTGTGACCTTAAGCCAGTCCTCGTTCTCCGTCCACCACCAATATGGGCTATAATCGTTGTGACCGCTCATGGTTGGTCGTGTAATGTGTGGTGGTATTAGACAAAAATCACAGTCTTGCACAAGGAGCGTCAATGTGTATAAGAGCTTGTTTTTATTAAAAAGCATCATTAGTAATGAGATGTATGCACAGATACATAGGAGCGGTACAACATACAATCAGTGGTGCCTTTTCACAAGGCCAACACCGTTTCAGAAGAGATCCCCAGGTAGACCAGCAGATCCCTACGGTCCAAAAGGTTCAGGATTGCAAACATGACACACTTGTAATATTTTTTACAGTAGTTTAAAATCTTGGGGGCCAGTTCGTAGATGCTCTTTTCTTCCATCCAACCATATGGAATGTGCAGACAATCGCGACTATCCAAAATGTTCCAAGCAAGAAGCATTTTAACCCTACGGATTTCACTGCCGCTGAGTTCACACATCAACTGGCAAAGCATGCGCTGGGCGTGAACGTGGTCGACGTCCTCCAGAACCAGTTGGGTTGGACATGTCGCATTGTAATGCTTGTCGTTTGTCAGCGCGTCGGGATTCATAGCTCGGAACGAAGCTTCGATTGTTTCTCTCGTCACATCGCAGCATAAATGCCGACAAAGGAGTACGATCAGACACTCCGGGTGCCCGTCGGTCTTGTTGTATTTCTCCAAGACGCGTTTGATCTCTTGATGTTGTCGGGTTTCGTACACGAACTCAGTGTCTTCGCTGAGCGTTTTCACCAACCACCGAAAAGCGGACGGTTCTTTGTTCAGGTAATAAGATATGCGGAAATGCCATGATAGTTCCATGTCAGAACACGAGAAGGAGTTCTGACTGCTGTGAAGCTACACTGAATTCAGATGCAACGTAAAGCCTGCTTTGAGCTGTCCGGGCTACAGCACGGAGCCCGCCGACCTGCAGCACGGAGCCCGCCGACCTGCAGCACAGAGCCCGCCGCCGACCTGCAGCACGGAGCCCGCCGACCTGTAGCACAGAGCCCGCCGACGACCTGCAGCACGGAGCTGTCGGGGCTACAGCAGTTGCTTGTTGTACAGACGACAGGAGACGTGATGTTTTGTTGAAGTTCAGAGTAACTGTTTATTGATATTATCGTCATTTTATTTGTCTTGCCATGGGCAAACTCACCCGTTTGTAGATTACGCTTTGATTACACAGCAAACCAGAATGTACTATATACATGTGTATATAAACAAAAGCGATTACAATAAGAAACACAATACCAGTAGCATGCGCGTTTTTGCACATAACGCTTTAGGCACCAAGCGAGACACATTCCCTTCAGTGTAGCATTTGTCTTCATCAATTATACCAGATACACATTGGTAAGAAAGACTTTATGGCGAGACACATTCCCTTCAGTGTAGCATTTGTCTTCATATATTATACCAGATACACATTGGTAAGAAAGACTTTATGGCGAGACACATTCCCTTCAGTGTAGCATTTGTCTTCATCAATTATACCAGATACACATTGGTAAGAAAGACTTTATGGCGAGAAACATTCCCTTCAGTGTAGCATTTGTCTTCATCAATTATACCAGATACACATTGGTAAGAAAGACTTTATGGTTTACAACATATGTTGTGCATGTATATCAAAAACCATATAAAAACACGAATATATATATATATATATATATATATGTATATATATATATATATATATATATATATATATATATATAAATAAATAAATATAAATATAAATATAAAAGTACAGTGAGAAAGACTTAGCTTCATGGTTTTACAACACTTATGTTACACGAAAGTGTCAAGTGTATACCCTGTGGTCGTTAGAAGTAAAGTAAAGCTTCGATTGTATTTCCACGTCGTGGTGACATCCAAACTCTTGTCTGATGTCAATTTTGACAACCCCGTCAAAATCATTTGGAGGTTGACTGAATAGTTGCTCTGGGTATCTGTGGTCGATGGTGTAATGCAAATCTGTCTGCGCCCTGCGTTGTGTAATCGCAGGCGAGAACACGGACAAGGCTAAACTTTTAGCTGCCAGCATAGAGATGAAATGCGCAAAGGTTGAGCTCTCGGAAGGCATACAGTCAAACACAACCTCAACGACATCCGCATCACCTTTACCGTAGTGTACGCGGATCCATCTGTGTAGATAATATAGCATAGAGTTGAACGCATTAGACGACGTCAACTGGCGTACTCTCTGGTCCCTTCTGTCTGTGATAGGCAGAACTTCTGCCAAACCAGTGTTGGTTTGCCCTGAGCACCACACGGCCAGTATAGTCTGGTCAACAAACACAAAACAGCACCAGTGGAAATGCAGACCGCCCATGTTCACATCGAACAGTTGTGGCGTGTACACATCGGGCGACAACATGAGTTGCGTGTTAGGCGTGTGGCAACCCATGGCGATGTGATCCCAAAAGCCCGGAATGTGCGGCATGCACACAAATCTGTAGGCCATCGCCTCCGGCATGGGCGAGTTCAGCCAGTACTTGAAAGCCATCTCGTCTCGGTTGTTGATTAATCTCTCGAAAGCTGGAAGACAAAAAAAATGTTCAAGTAAGCGTAGTGTGCTCTTGTGAAACCATGTAGTGTGTGTGTGTGTGTGTGTGTGTGTGTGTGTGTGTGTGTGTGTGTGTGTGTGTGTGTGTGTGCAGAACCAACCATTTCTCAGTTCGTCCACAGTCGGAGCACTGCAATGCAGATGCATGATCGTACGCACACCTTCATCCCCTTCGGTCCTGAAAGCAGCCGTTTGGTCTAGCTCTAGATTCCACTGCACGTGTGCCACGCTGGCTAGCTGGTTGACAGTGACATTGACAATAGCGCGCCTCGACTGCACTTTGTGTATGGCACACCCTTTGTGTTTCGTGTAGCACACAGAGCATATGACACACCCGCAGGCACACTGCAGGGGTCTGTTTAGCTTAATCGTGTAGTCGACACAGAGCACAGTGGCGTTAAATGCACATTGACACACTGTACATTTCACAGCGTTGGAAACTATCTCAAGTATAGACTTGAGTGCTTCGCGGTATTCTCCGTCTTCTAGTATAGACTTGAGTGCTTCGCGGTATTCTCCGTCTTCTGGGTTTACGTGCAGTGTCGGCGGCTGCGGCGGAGCTACAGCTGGCGTACTAACAGGCGACACGCGTTCGCAGGATAATGTATCTGCTGCGTGTGCTAGCATCGCGTGTTCTTCGGTATAGCTCAGATCGTCTTTGCGATCTGAAACACTAGAGTTGCTATAGTACCCATGGCCTGTGACGGCTTCTCCGTTATGTGATGATGTCGATGACAACACATAGTTGGGATTTGGTACGTTTTGCTCATTGTTGCTTCTGTTGCCATTGTCCGTCCACGCTCTCGCCGGGGCAAACCCAAGGTCGTCGTCACCATTGAATGCATTCACGTAATCTGCAGACTCTTGGGCTGTCTCCATGTCCGCGAACCTATTTTGTACACAAACACAGTGTACAAATTAGATGTGAGTGCTTTAGAAAGACGATTGGCGATGTACACACAGACTGTGGGACCCTCACCATGTAGATGATATAGTACACTTACCTTGCCGCAGGAACCTCGGTTGTCTCCCTGCTTCTCTCGCTGCCAATTAATCTTGGGCTGGTGCTGTGTTGTTGTTGCATTGCACCCTGATATAAAACAACATTGTCTGCTGTCGCTGGGGCCGGTACAACATCTATGTACCGAAGGATATCGTAGACGGTTTCGTCAGGCGACTCGTGAGGCAACTCGCTGTGGTTTTGGTATTTTGGCACCTCGTCTTGCGGCGGCTGTTCTGCGGGCTCGTCGCTTGTGTTCTTCTTTATAGTAGTGTTACACATGTCTCTCATACACTGTAGGCTCACCACGGCCACAGTAGAATCGGAGTCATCAAAGGGCAACAACTGTGAGCTTGCTTCGGTCGGGCATAGGGGCTCCTCTTCTCTAGGCTCGGTAATGGATGCCAGATGCCGGCACGCGTCGCTTGTTTCGATTGTTTCGATTGTTTCCTCTTCTCTAGGCTCGGTAATGGATGTCAGATGCCGGCACGCGTCGGTTGTTTCGATTGTTTCGATTGTTTCTAGGGGCTCCGCTTCCATAGGCTTGGCGGGGGAGCGCAGATTCGAACTGATTTCCTTTAGGGCTGCCTCAGCGGCCTTTTGACTGGATTCTTCTACTTGTACTGAGGCGACCCACCGACATTTAATATCTTGCGCCTGGTTGTTGGATAAAACACGAAGGTCTGGCGTTGTTTGTTGTGTAGCAAGCTTGGGTTTTTCACCATTGGGTACTTCCTGACCGTTCACGACACCAGGCTTGCGTTTCCATTGAGGAGTCGTTCTCGCTGCCTGCCCGCGAGCCCTATGCTTGTGGTGCGGCGTTTGCATCGCCGTTCGAGGGCCAGGAGGAGTGGAACGACTGTGCGTTTCACCTGGTTTTGCTGGAGATGTGACCTTAGTTTGGGTCGTGATGGTTGGCCGTGTGCTCTGCTCTGAAGCGAGTGCGCTGTTGCTGCCGCTTTGAGGCTTGCGGTGGGTGTTGCGTTGATTAGACATTTGTTTGCGCGGCAAGACGCCGACATGCTCCCGCGTACGTGTCCCAGATGATCCTTTTCCAATACCATGAACCTGTCTTGATGTCGTTGCCACGGTTGGAGAAGACCCTTTGGTGGCTGCAACAGCGGCGGTAGTAAGACTGGCCTTTTTCGTGGAGGCTGCGCGCTGACTGTTTGATTTATGTTCTTCGGGTAATGCCACCTCGTCTTCCGAGTCCGATGAGTCCGATGACGACGAAGCAGACGGCGTCGCGCTCGATCCAGATGAACTCGAGCCGGACGACCCGGAGTGATGCGATTCTGCATCACTCGCACTGGAATCGGATGATGAGGCATCATCGGCATTGCCCTCCTGGAGTGCTCGGCCGTTCGTCAAAGAGTGTCTTTGGATCTCTGTGTTCTCTTCCTCCTGAGGCGCAGCTCCATAATTATACTCCGTGCTGCGTGTCAACCCGGCATTGTTGTCTTCGTCAGAGTCGCAGTCTTCTGAGTCGGGGGTGCGAGTGAGTTTAGCATTCCTCCACGGTCTTTTCACACTGTTGTTCCTTTTCACTCGCGGTGGCGTTTGCTTCGGACTCGGTTGTCTCGTCGATTGAGACGGTTGGGTGGGCACAGTGTGTGAACTGCAAGGCTGCTCTTGGCCGATAGCGCGGCGTCTGATGTCTTGTGCATCGAGCCCAGTAGAACTGAGAGGCGCACGTTGTAAGGTGATGGGCTTTCCTTTAACCCGGAGAGGCTTTGGTTTGTCGTGATGTGGTTGAGCAGCCTTAGCGGGTAGGTATGAGGTGTCCTTCTGCCTATTGCTCCGATTCCTGTCTTGTCCCGCGAGCTTATTGTTTAAGCGACTTGGTGTGACATCCAGACGCTTCTGTTTATACCCAGTCCTAGAATTTGACATAGGTGTGGTATTGGTATCCCGGGACGTAAGGCGCTGACGGTGCTTTTCTTGTGGTTGTTGCCCTTGGTATCTAGACGAAACGGTTTGGTTGCTTTCCACGTTGTATCGTCTCTGTTTAGCTGGGGTGTAGTATTCCTGCCGTGAATGGGTGCGATTCACAGTTGTCGATTCTCTCAAACCTGAGCTCGTGGGACCGCATGGTCGGCTTTCATTGTTGTATATGCGATGTGTCTTATTATTCTCGTATTCTCGTCGCCGGTGCACGTTCCGAAAAACAGAGGATATTCCTGGTGGTCGTACGGGTCCACACCGTTCGCTGTCGTTTTCTTGACGCCATTGGTATGGTGCATAGTACTCTGCCATGTTCCCTAGTGAAAACGAGCTGAGATCCTCTTAAGCACGGTGTGCACACATAAACTAAGGATCTGTATTTCTCTTTGGATGCACAACGCCTTCCAGAGAATACACAGGTCCAAATTATGTTGTTCCTGGAACATCAACACATAGCTTAGAGTAATCTGGTGGTCAAAATGCACGAGTGTTACACCCTACCCTGAGAACTATATTCCATAACACTATGTAAAACACACAAGAGACGACTACTTGTGAAAGTTGTATTATGTTCACAGTACACCAATTGCAAAGTGTCCGACCTGCAGTTCCAAAGCTCCCGACCTGTAGTTCCAAAGCTCCCGACCTGTAGTTCCAAAGCTCCCGACCTGTAGTTCCAAAGCTCCCGACCTGCAGTTCCATCGTTCCCGACCTGTAGTTCCATCGTTCCCGACCTGCAGTTCCAAAGCTCCCGACCTGTAGTTCCATCGTTCCCGACCTGCAGTTCCAAAGCTCCCGACCTGCAGTTCCATCGTTCCCGACCTGCAGTTCCAAAGCTCCCGACCTGTAGTTCCAAAGCTCCCGACCTGTAGTTCCAAAGCTCCCGACCTGCAGTTCCATCGTTCCCGACCTGCAGTTCCAAAGCTCCCGACCTGCAGTTCCATCGTTCCCGACCTGCAGTTCCAAAGCTCCCGACCTGTAGTTCCAAAGCTCCCGACCTGTAGTTCCAAAGCTCCTGACCTGTAGTTCCATCGTTCCCGACCTGCAGTTCCAAAGCTCCCGACCTGTAGTTCCATCGTTCCCGACCTGCAGTTCCAAAGCTCCCGACCTGTAGTTCCAAAGCTCCCGACCTGTAGTTCCAAAGCTCCCGACCTGTAGTTCCATCGTTCCCGACCTGCAGTTCCAAAGCTCCCGACCTGTAGTTCCAAAGCTCCCGACCTGCAGTTCCAAAGCTCCCGACCTGCAGTTCCAAAGCTCCCGACCTGTAGTTCCAAAGCTCCCGACCTGTAGTTCCAAAGCTCCCGACCTACAGTTCCATCGTTCCCGACCTACAGTTCCAACCTTCCCGACCTACACTTCCAACCTTCCCGACCTGTAGCACCAAAGCCCCCGACCTGTAGCACAACCTTCCCAACCCGTTGTGTTGTTGTATAATTCTGTTAACCAATACCCTGTTAGACCAATAAACCTCGTAGACAACCAAGAACATGACTGATAGAATCATAGCTGTGAAGCCACAAAATCTAGTCACTCACGCATCTTACTGGTGAAGTTCCTAGCTACTGCACGCAGCCAGGACTACGAGTAATATTTACAAGATGGCAATGGTCCATACTGTGTAGTAGTAGTAGTAGTAGTAGTAGTAGTAGTAGTAGTAGTAGTAGTAGTACTAGCAGCAGCTAGTTAGTTAGTTTTATCGGTACATTCCGATATCATGGTCGACCGGCCCAAGGTCGTGCTTAGTACTGGACAATGTTACCTGCCTGATATTGACAGGGACACTGCTGTGATTGACAATGTCACTGTGCCCCGGAAAAGGAAAGCTTTATTTCTATCGGTTTCCAATGATGTCGTACACGACAGTCCGTCGGATGAACTGTCCTTCTCTGCGTTGTCCACCGCCGATAGAGCTACGTTCCAACTGCTTCTATATCTCACGTATTGTTGCAAAGGTACAGTGCTTCAAGTCACACTAGAGAACCCGGACTTCGTGTCCATGTCGCCTCCTATCCGAGAGGATAACGCTCACGGAAGATTGTTTTGTTTTATTCTAAATATAGACAATGACAACGAAGTATCAAGTGGAGACGGCAGTACGCAAGTGCAACCCGACTCCTCGCAGGTGGGATACACACCTAGTAATTATCTACTGGATCTTGACATGGACGCTGGTATAGACGTGTTTGACCAGGACGACGTGGCCGATGTGCAATCGGACGACGAGGACGACGAGGACGACGACGAGGAGCTGCACAAACAAGCCTTCAGCGCCTTCATGAGACTGCAGCTGGTCAGGAAGAAACTCTCCTCGCTAAACAATGCAATGGTAGCGATGAAGGATGAGAAAGCTGAATTGTCAGCCATATTCCATTGGGTGGACATTGTCTCGGACGCGTTGAACTCTAAACAGTTGGACAAGAAAACAGTTAAAGAATTACAGGGATCTTTGTACACACCGGTGTGTCAGTCTGGGAAAACTGCAGTGGTGTTGCCGCAGAGCATAACTCGTTTGAAGCTTAAGACCCTCGAGACATCGATATCTACGATGACGGACATTTGCCTGCGAGGCGAAGGCCAGACGTTGTTCAGAGCACTGATGGCTAGTTTAGGACCAACGCGGTGGCTCGAACAAAGCGTCATGTCAACATATAATCCAGATGTGCCTGGCGATGTGACACACGTGGAGAAACTCAAGGCCTTCACCCGCGATCTGGCGCGGGGATCGCAATCGCGAGTCGACTCGCGAGGACTGATTGTGTTTAGATACACCCTGGACAGCCTCATAGATTCTGACACCCCAGACTTGTTCACTCGAAGCATGCTTCACAAACACGTACCGGTGAACAGGAGTGTCGTGGATGTCGGGTTGCGCAAAATACGCACCCAGCGCAGAACTCTACATCTCGCGCGCATGTTAGACAGCGGACGCTGCGACTGTAGCCGCGGGAGTGGCGACAACATGCCGTGCCGAGGACAATGTTACGCGGCGTATGCCTGCTACTACAATCACGCAGAAACGCACCCATTTGTCACAAGCAAAAACGATCACAGCTACTGTTTTGCACACTTGTTCCCACAGTTGGGTAAAGTCGAGCGTATGAGCAAAGAAATGAAACAGGAGTACGGTGGCAGGGATCAGTTTGAGCTCATAGCGGATATGGTCTTTACAATCTTGACAAGACGGCACTTTGGCGAACGAGATGCAATATACATGGGTTTACACGAAGTTGTAGATGGGAGTCGAGGCAACGCATCTTTGTCTCTCGGACACCACCTGCCGGACATACATTCACAGCTATGCAGGACAGTCTGCGACGACGGCCAACGGGAGTACGCCAGCGTAAAGGTGTACGACGCGGCAGTGGTTAAACACCTGTTCTGTGACACCTTGGCAATAACTAGACTGTTTCAAGCGTCGACCACCTTTAATTACATCATAACAAACACCGCACCCAGATACACCATCGAACGTATCATGCTGTTGAACATCACCGGTCCCGGGGAAGGTAAAAGTTACGCTAACAACGTGCTGGAGCATCAATTTCGCGCGGTGAGGAATTGCATCGAGAGGCTAACTTCGTTCACGATGCAGGCCTTCAAGTACAAGCAGAAGAGGAACGCTTGTGTGGTGATGATAGACGACGCTCACATAACACACGAGAAAAACACCAAATCGATCGACAGAGAATCAAACGTCATCCCCAACACGTTCAAAAATCTGTTGGACACCAGCACCCTAGAAAGCGACGTCGTGACCAAAGACCCCATGACAGGCAAAATTGCCACGGTGAAGTTCCAAGCTGTTCACAACTGCGGGTTTGTGTGGAACACAAACACCATGGGGTTCATGAGCGACGCCTGGGCGGACAGGTGTCTGATAATGGAATCTGAACATCCTAAAGAGGTCAGTCGCACTCGAAGCACTGTACAAATTAGGGATGTGGTGGAAAAGCGGAAGATGGATCGCATCGCAGCGCTTTGCCTATACAGACAGAATCTAATACAGTCTGCTACGATGATCGCGGACTCCGAGGTCGTGCAATTCGGAGTCCGGTTTGACAGCGCTAGAGACGCGTGCGTCGCCGCGTTTTACGAGACGCACATCGAGTGCGCGGGGATGGTGGGCCGGAGGGTTGCTTTCTGCATAAACCAGCTGGTGTTCGCGGAGGCGATGAAGCTGGCCTGTCATTTTGAGTTTGACATTTGGATCCCTCCCTGGACTCGTATTCCCGATAAGGCCGACTACCCGGATTGCGAATCGTTCACAAGGACGCTGAACGAAAACAGACTGCGAGCGCTGAACAAGCTGTCCTTCGGACAAATATGCTTAGAGACCAACGCCGTGTACAAACTGTGCACGGCGGCCTGTCTGCCGGATATATGTCCTCGCGCCCTCGACTCGCAGGGAAGGTTTGCGTGTAAGGTGTTGGGATACGTTTTAACACAGGTGTACGAACAGAAACTCAAGACGACTATCAAAAACGGCAGCCTGTCTGTTTCGGGGATAGAGGACATGTTTTTCTCGGCGGAGCACAACAAGGACGACAATGGCACTGCGCACGAGATGCTCATGTTGTGTTCGACGTGTAAAGTGCCGGCTAGGTCTGCTGTCGACAGCGAGGTGAAGACGCGTAAATTGTGCACGTACAGATTGTCCCATAGCCAGCTTCCCTCGCACGTGAAGAGAGGTCGGGCGAAGGTGAATAAAAAAGTGAGCACTGTCACGTTGTCCCTTGAAATGCTGTATGACATGTTAGCGACCTACGCCCCCGATTCTCATGCTGGATTCTGGTCTCAAGTCACCTCGGGTATGGTGGAGTCTTACGAGCAGAGCGCCGACGAGGAGGAATGGGAGAATGCTATGGGTCAGTGTTACGAGAACGCGATCGAGCGACCTCCGCAGTGTCCTAGGTTGTCATTCACGCTAGACTTCACAGAGGACCCGCTTCGCTCGCTGGTGTTGGAAGCTACAGCCGGTGTGAAGGCATTGGACGAGCTAACCTTCCACAGATGTGTGCTGGGCGGCGAGACGTTTCAGTGCTCGGCGCCTTTGTATTACGGAGCTGTTTTACTCGAAGCGCTGGGCGAGGAGGCTCCCCATCTGGCTTACAACGAAAGCCACCTCAAAGAAGCCAACGTGGGCCCGTGGCACACGTTCCACGGACCGAGGTTGACGGTGTATTCCGGAGACTACGCGGGTGTACCGGTTAAGAACATGAGTTCGTTTTGCAAAACTAGGACTACGTATCATCAGGATCAAGTGCTTCTGACGAACGACACAGTGGACAGGGACTACCTCTTCGAATTGGAAGAAGATTGGGAGTGGAAGGATGCGTGTGATGTGTTCAATCACGTTTTCAAAGATGACATTTTTACGGTCGACATGTTGAAACGAGATTACGCTGCGACCATGATCACAATGGTCAGCGATTACCGACGCTCGGGGCCTTGTCGTGGGGACCCAGACGACGGTAGAACGGCGCTTGCGTTGCGGAGACACACACCTCTTACACACGGTGGACAGAGAGAGGATTGTAGTGACCCAACGCAATGTTCGCATGCTGCACCACAGGGTAAACGTTCACAAAAAAGAAAACAGACGCCATCGCACCACTCTTCGCAACGGGAGAGATCTCACGGATCGAAACGGGGATCGTCCAAGAAACACAGATCTTGTGATTAGAATGTGTCTGTGCACGTACATGTTGTTGTTGTTGTTGTTGTTGTTGTATATACTTTCCATGAAATAAAGTGTCTTGTTGTTGTCGTTGTATATACTTTCCATGAAATAAAGTGTCGCTGCTTCCTTACTATACACATCTAGTTTGTTTCTTTTTAGCTAGTGTGCGGTGCAGGACAAAGAAGAAGGACAGGAATGTGTAGAAGACCAACATATCTCAAAAGCAATTAGATTCAAGACAAAAGTCAGAATAAAGCTTTCGGTGAATTTATTTACACAAAGAACATGTACACATTTACACTGCTTCCCTGGTAGCTAGAAACTGGTACTTTTGCTCATAGCACGCAGAGTACCGTTGGACCTTCGCTTGACGAATATATACAACACAGGGTTTGACAGGCAATATAAATGACCGACACCCGTGCAAATGTTCAACACTGTAGCTACGTTGCAATGTCTATGTGAACGAAAGTACAGCACACTGACGAGCCACGGTGTCCAACAGCACACGAACGATGCAACAGTGACCATCGGCAATATCTTCGCCCTTCTGTATGTGCGTGTTACGCGCTTGCCCAGCACGGTATTTTGTATGTGATTCTTTACAGTGTGTACAATCATGCTGTTACAGTATATGATAGCAACTGTAGGCAAAAGAAAAGACACGGTCATCCTAAGCCAAAAACTGAGGTCCTTCATCATAGGTGGCATGGCGTTGTAACAAAACATTATGGGAGACGTTGGGGATAACCGAATAGTCTGCCAGTAAAACATGTCCACCGTAGCAGATACAGCGGGTATGCATCCGCATATAGCACTCACTAGGCTTCTGCTTCTGCGGGACGCGCTCATTCCTCTATTGTGTACAATCTTCATATATCTGTTGACGTTCACGAAGACCAACAGGCACACCCCGTACTGGAAAAAGAGCTGTGGGCAAAAAAAAAAAGAAAACACAGTGAGTGTTACACATGTCCAAGTCACGGTGTCACGTCAAACGTACTGTAGTAGCTACGATGTTAGCACATACCGTGGTCAGGCCTTTAAAGACTTTACACATTGCGTATCCGAATATCCAGCGGCCGTGTAACACACTTTGGGTAAGCCACACAGGCAGAGTGAGCAGAGTGCATATGTCACAGATCCCCAATTGGGTAAAATACACATCGATGTTAGCAGGCCTCTTCCTCCTTCCATTTCTCGAATGAAGTATCAGCAACATGTACGAGTTCGCAAACAAGCCCAGTAACATCACCACCCCATGGATAACAGGCACGTACACGGCACTGCTGTTGTATGCTGCGTTTCGGTCACAGCTATGTGTACGGCTGAGCAGAGGCCTGATTGTCTTATTGTACCGCACGATGGTACGGTGTGAAATGTTAGCAATCGGCTCCATCTTGTCAAACTCAAGCCTACGGTGTAGCTGTATTTGTGCTCATGCGTGAAGTCCACTTAAACTGTGCCTCGGGGTGTCAAGCTCGCCGACCTGGCTACGGCACCGGCCGACCTACGGCACCGGCCGACCTACGGCACGGGCCGCAAACCTACAATACAACTGTCCCGTGGTTTATACGACACAACCTGAGAGGCCACACAAACGCTTGCTTTGGGGTGTTTGACATTGCCGGTAAAGGTATCGCTGAAGCTGGCATCCCAGATACAGCCATGTCTTCTGTAGAGATCCACATAATCGCCGGCGTTGTCCGCAGAGGGAGGCCTGATGTGAGACAAGCGCCTCCTGTTAGTTCATACGTGCGACGTTATCGCGTGAGCAAATGGCGTCTGCGTACCCTGGATCGTAGGATCATTGAAACGACTTTAACTCTGATACATGCGGTGATCCCTGCAGATAAATTCGAGCAATACTCGTTGCGACTAAAGGCACGTTTTGAAGGCTGGATAACATCTCACGCCCCGAACGAGCCGATCGCAACGACATCACTTGCAAGCGCCTTCGCCCAGGACGTATCTGACAATAACTGGCCCTATTTTGTCAGCCGTGGAGAACTCTTAAGTGACTCCGCTATTACATTCGGTGCACGTATTGTAAGGTACGAGGAGGCGCATGTACCGTGGTGGGTGTGGGACTCTATGAAAACACAACCTAAGTACACTGACGCCTTGACCGCAGAAGAGATGGCTCGATGCAGGGGAGCTCCCAGCGTGGGTGTGGGCCGAATGCAACCTGTAGTCCGGGAGCCGCATCATCGATCACCATGGGAGGGCTTCGCTTCGCCGGACCTTGAACATGAACGCCGGTTGACATTTGTTACCCAGGATCCAGGTCGCTTGCAAGCGAACGGGCCTGGTGGTCCGCCGGGTGTAATTGGCGCAGACGCTGGAGAACGCTCGGACTCGGACTCGGATGCGGCTGCAGGATCTCGCGGGGCTGATCTGCCGGCACGTTGTTGCTGTTACGAAAGGAAGCCAATGTGCATGTTGAGCTGCGGACACATGTGCTGCTCGGCATGCATCGACCAGGGCGTCAGGGTGACGAAGAAGCGCTCGTGTTTTCTGTGCAAAGCGGAATGGACTTTTTGTCGTGCGGTGGACACGAGCAGTGTCCAGCCGGACATTGTCTGCGTAGAGTGCAATAAGCCTAGGGTGTACATAATGATATGTGGCCATGCAACCTGCGGTTGTTCTACCAGGGTTTGTCCAACGTGTAACACTGGGCCGACAGTAAGAGTTTTCATGTGACTGACCTAACTGTGGTGGATACAAAATAAATACGTTTGGATTTCGCCTGTTGACTGTAGTTGCAAATAAACATTACACACGCTGTCTTGTTTTATCGCATGTTTATTTTGCATCCGTATAACACATTCAATATACATGACAGACATACATCTCGTCAAAGTGAACACATACAGACTGTACAATCACAAACCAACAACCCGCTGGGGTGCACTTAGATTCTTCTGTACATTAACATATACAAATGAGAAGGCAGGTTGTAGTACGATAAGGGTAATACAGGGCACTGTTTCACAACATCGCCGTCAACAAAATACCACTTGGACATCTTTTTCACAAAGGCTGCGTAATGACCGAACTCATAGGGGCCTGTGTGAGTTATCATACCGTACAGTTCGTACTTTGTAGGCTGTGAAGTTGCAGACATCCTGCTACAGTCTAGTTCTTCTGGTACGTCGATCGCACTGGCGTTGACCATAAGCTCTCCGCGTTGCACACACCGCTGCCCTCTGGCAAGGGTGAAACACAGGACCGCGGGTAGCTCTGTGATATCCGTATTGACGTTCAGCTCCGTCTCCTCTTGACAGGTGCCACAGTGGTAGTCGGACACTCTAAAGGACTCAGAGTAGTCGTCCATGTAGTCCTGTAGCTTACTTGGCTCGTTTTCCCCAATATATACAATCACGTTGTTCGCCGCATGGTGCGAGACGCATTCCGCGTTACACATTGAACACTTTGCCGATTGTCGTTTCCGTATAGTCCACAGGTCAGATGCTTGTTTGCATCGAGGGTCGCCGTCGTCCGCCAGTGCGTTTAGCACGCACTTAAACACCGAATCGGCATCTTGTTGAACCTCGTATGTCATGCCACTGTATCGAATTAGCGCGTCCACAAGTGAATTCGGATCGCACGGCGGCATTCCCGGAGTGTTACGGTCCATGTCCCGTAAGACACTCGTCAGTTCGCTCGTCACGGTGCTGTAGCTGGCTCTATCGCAGTCGGCGTCGTCGACATCATCAACAACAACAACATCATCATCGTCGTCATCAGATCTGGTCAGCGTGATCCTAAAGTCATCTGTGACATACAGACACTGCAATACACTGTTTACGGCACAGTGAGACCCAACGTTGATCAGCCCTCTCATGTTGTTTATCCTTGCGTGCTGCGCGCGGCAGACAATGCTCAATAGTCCGTCGTGCAGTAAAGTGGCACACCCCTAAACAGTTCGTCCAGTGTCTTGATTGCTCCTTTGGTAGTCTCCTTTGCATCAATATGCACTAGTAGTATAATTATCTTGAAGTGATACGAGCTGAAGTTTGACAGGGGAGTCAACATGACATGTTTTGTGATTTTCATAACGGGAGCCCAATCCAATAGCGCTGCCCTGTCGTGAGTGTACAGGCATAGTAGATCGAGGGACTCAAACATATCTCGCCTCAGCTCGTCCAAACTTGGCACTCCTGAAAGTGCACTAGGTCTTAGTGTGATCTTAGTAAGACCCTGAGTGCAGTCCAGAGTGGTAACTGCGAGCGCGTTATCCCATAGCGCCTTAGCCTTTACTCTCAAGACAATGTTTCGCACAAGGTCTTTGACGAGTCCGCTGTGGTGAAGTGTCGCATCAGCCGCGCCGGGGGCCGAGTCCGGGCGGCACGCGGTCTTAGAAAACCTCGTGAACGGAAGACGGGTCGGGTTTCCGCACACCAGAACCTTAGCTGTACATTTATTCAAGTTGGCCTCGCCGACCCTCGAGCCTACCCAATTTGGTACGTCGGACAAATATTCTCTGAACGTAAAGTGCGTGTGCGCTAGCGATGACACAACGGGCTGAACTCTTGTGATAGCGCTGGCAACATTCCGCTGGCTCAACTCTGTGACCAAATGCTCTATGTCTTGGCTATTTGAAAAAGAAGACTGACATTTCTCTAGAAATGGCACAGCGGGAGATCCCGGCTCGTGCTTACTAAGTAGTTCCAAACACACAGATGTAATTCTCGGGCTGTGGGCACCTAGCAACTGTTGATGGTCCGGCTGGGGAAAGTGAGCGCTCAGATAACCCACTATGTCGATCATCACAGCCCCTCGGCCGAGTAGTAGGTGCTCGGTTGCCATGTTCGTAGGTAGCACGTTGTTCTCGGCGGCAGCTTTCAATGTCAAGAGAACTTGCATCAAGCACGGATAAAAGGATTCTCCCTGTTGCAACACCCAGTTGATCATCTTGGTGGATCTGAAGAACTGACCGTATTGAAACACGTATAGCCCATGAGCCTTAGCTTGCTTGTACACAGATTCCCTAGGTCCGGCAAACAATGAGGGATGTTCTTTTGTCAGCCGACATGCTCTTTCCACGACGTCGCGTTGGAAACACGCAACGTCGTCCTCCGTGGGGTTCGTGACAATGACCATGGTGACGTCGGACTCGCCTTTGGTCTGCTTAGTACGAACAAGGCATTTGACGCGACTGGGTTGACTGAGAGACGGCCTAGTCGACTGACGGTTTCCCGCAGCGGCTACATTGTACGCAGCTGGCACCTGTGGGACCGAGGGTGCCCGGGTAAGCGCGTCCTCCGCGGCAACGACACCCGTAGGCGCTCGCCCCCCCGTTTCATCGCTCGGCTGTTGGCCGCTAAGGGCAGCGTCCGCCGTGACATTGTGAAAGCCGGGCACCGCACCCGGCTGCGCGGCGGCCTGTGTTCGTTTTGCACACGGACGAAACGCCCCTACGCGGTCGGCATCTGCAGCACAGAGCGTCTCCAGAGTACTTTCCAGCGATTCGCCAGCTCTACGCTTTTCGGAGAATGCCTTTCTGACGCAATCGGACAGCGCTGTTTCTTTTTCTCTATACCACGGACTGGGTTGTAAATCCGGCGATAAGCGTATCAAGTCTATGCCGTAGTACCTTTTGCTCGTGTGTGTATACACCCCAAGCTTCTTTTCTTGCACTAGTATGCGGAACTGGTCGGGGACACAGTCGTTTGCTACGATGGCATCCGTCGCTCTGTACTGGCCGACCTGCATATTACTGGGGATTACGTGAACCGGCGAGGTGGCGTGTGATACGTCATCGTTCAAATACGTGTAACGGTTCAATTTCAACAACTCGCCGGGCGTGCTACGTTCTTGGGGAAACAAGGTGATGCAAAGCACGCCCATGTTAACGAAAGCTTTGTCTCGAATATTGCGGCCCATTTCACCCAGCGTACGCCCAATGGTTGCGGTGGTGGGCCTAGAGTGTCCGTACTTGCCGTACAGCGTCGCGCCGTCGTACGCTTTCATGTAGTTGCTTTGAAATGCAGTCGTGGGGTCTGAAGGCGTGTACACGCCGACGAGTTTAGAGAGGCTATCCCCGTAGGTCTTCTTACAGAATTCGGACGGCGTCTGAGCACGCCTGTATTCTATCAACGGGGATCCCGTGTACAGTTCCCACATGACACAATACCAGCTGAACACATCGCTGGCCGTGGTGGAATTTAGGCACCAAAGCACTTCGGGGGCCGTGTGCACTCGATTGCCCCGTTGCTGGTCTGGAGTCGAGTAGTTGCAGGCTGTGCCGAAGTCGCTGATCTTAAACGACAGCTCCACCGGTTTTCTATTGGGTTGATGGCACACGAGGATATTTCTGTACGTCAGGTCTCGGTGTTGAACATGTCTCGCGTGTAGGTACTCCAGTCCTCTCAATGTATCCAATTCCACAATGGGTATCAGCGCCAGGTGCACGGCGCTGTCGGTGGAGGTGCTCGATTCGGGCCTCTGCAGGTTGTTCATCCTGGCCATGAATTCCTGTAAGGAGAATAGGGCTCTCTCCATCACGATCACGGCCCTGCCGCCTAACGGATACTGCGGTATGTCGCACCAATATCCTCCAAAGGTACGTAGTATGTTTGGGTGCTTCATCGAAACGCCTATGGCGATTTCTTCCACTTGAGTGGCGATGTGCGCGTATCGGTAAAACTGATCCTCTATAAACGGCAGGCTCCAGTCTGCCATTTCTGGGAACATGTTAACTTTTGCAACTTGCACGTTGGAGGTTTCCACGATGATGCCGAACCCGCCTCGGCCCAACAGCATACTGGGATCTTGCATTGACTGCTGAATGTCAATGGAACACTGCAGGTTACTGGGTAGTCCGCTGTACACGGACCAAGGGTTTACCGTAGTAGCTTCACAGTCAGCAACGTCGACGTACTCTCTATGGAAACTGTCTAGCGAGCTGGAGCGCTTTCTTTCTTTCGCGGGTGAACTGTAGCTTTGTGGTCGATGCACGTGGAGTATCGGGTGATCGCCCTGGATCCTCGGATGTATCTGTTGGTATGGTTGCGCGGTGAACGTGGGTAGGAACGAAGTGCGTCTGGTGTTTGTTTTGATCAGCCGGTTTGTATTGTCCAGTAGGTCGCTGACATTCTTAGAGTACGGGGCCGTAATCTTAGGGTTAGTCATGAGAAACACCACCACAGAGTTGTACTTACTGGATATCGCATTTATTATGTACACCAGGAGGTATTTTGTTTGCTTGCTGATTTTAACCTCTTCCTGTACGGCTATCTCCTGTATGGCTAACAGCTGCACATCGCTCCGATCTTCCTCTCGTATATATCTTTCCAGTTCGGCCACCGTGTCGCAACTGGGACCTGGCACGAATCCGCTTCGGCCGGTCTCCGAGACGACAGACAGTATCCCTTGTAGATCATTATAACGAAACGTCCTCACGTGAAACGGACTGTATTTTTCGACCAGATCCAAAAGCAAGTCGCAGTATCGTTTGCCCCTGCCGGAGCGCGCAGGGGCGGCCATTGGCAGAGCTGCGGGTCGGACGTTGAAATACAGCGAATTCAGATTAATCTTCCGTCCTTTCTCTCTCTCGACAGGTAAATAAATATGAACTCTCGCAGAGAGATCACGTTTTCGGGTACAGCGACAGCCAACCTGTTTGAGTGTTTGGTGATGAGCGGCTCGCCTGCCACGGGCTACCTGCACGCCGCCTCGTTCAGGGATGTGAGGACACTTCAGATGGGCCTACAGCTTCTAAGGGACATGTGGACAAAGGTAGATGGGTTGTACGTCCCGAAATCCGACTTAGAATCCCTGCATGCGATGGAATATAAGAGCGCTGGATCCCACCCTCCAGATATCCCTCAGTGTATTGCAGTAGACGCGAGGAAACTGGCTAGATATTACATATATCTCCTTTTCCGTTACTGTGTCAGCGCAGCGGAGCACGGTTCGGCTGGCAGAGTTCACAAAGAGCACACGCTGCATCTTACGGACATCCCAACGTCTTGGATGCAATCTGTGACATCCACGAATTTCCCCTCCGCTCCTCCGATGATGATCGCACACCAGAGCGTTCCCGGCGTGCGCCAGCAGCAACAGCCTCAACCTAGTGGAATGACACAGGTGAATAGTACCCATCAACACGAACAGAGGTATACCGCTACACATGCTCAGGAACACTTGACGCTCCGTGATATTACACCGCAACAACATCATCGACACCAGCAACTCTATAACCCCGGCGACGTCCCACTTCGGCATACTCTAGCACACGAACAAACAGCAGCCGAACGTAACAGACAACTCACCTCGACGCACAAGGTCAACCCTGAGATCCCACCAAAGAAGCCCTGTGCTATTGTTGGGAAACGACCCCACGTGCAGCGTCGCTCCGGAGGAGCTTATCGGTCCGCCGCGGAGAGCGATGACGATTAGAGCTCTCTCTACCTCACGCACACACACACACACACACAGAGAGAACAGTATAAATACAAACACACACACACACACACACACACATATATACAGAAGCAGCTCTAATGTCAAACAACTATGGCTTTGCAAGGAAATAAGGTCGAGGTTGGTCGTTTCAGTGAAGGAATGTATGTCAAGTCTGAGCACCACGTACACGAAAGCCTGGCCAGAACATGTGGTGTGTGCATGGACGTCATACTTACCAAACAGAATCCCTCGGAGCGCGTCTTTGCCATCTTACCAAACTGCCAACATTGCTTCTGCCTGCACTGTATACGAACCTGGAGAAGAAAGACAGATGTTGTGTCATACAACGCGGCGAAGGGATGCCCTGAATGTCAGACTGTGTCCTTTTACTTCATACCGTCTAAATGCTGGGTGACAGATCAGGACGAAAAGAACGAGATCATCAGCCTCTACAAGACGAGTATTCTGTCCAAAATAACATGCAAATATTTTCTCAAAGGCAACTGTGTGTTTGGGCCGGACTGTTTCTACAAGCACAGTGCAGGATCGCCCAACAACAGACCACTGTTTTACTAGCGGATCGACACAGCCAGCGCAGAGAAGTGACTGTAGACAGTGTTACACGGCCTGCAAGGGACTGCAAGCGTCCTATTTGGAGATGCTGTGATTCATAATACTACTGTGCTTGTCTCTGGGTCGTGCGTTGAGGCTGCGTTTGGTATCTCGATGCCTCCCATTTGTACCTGCTGCATGTATCTACGCGTCTCTGTTTAACAGTCACTATTTTTGATGGTATTGCTGAATAAAATGTATAAAATCTTTTCTTTGTGTATGTGTGAATCATTTGACCCAATGTTTACTCGAACACTAACAAACAGAATCGCACTGCTGTTTAAATGTTGACAATAAAAAATTTTTATTACATGCCGCAGTTGGTACAATATCGTCGTACATTTGTTGTCAGTCAAATAACTGTCATATGCACTTGTTACAATATCTTCATACATTAGTTGTCTTGCATTGTACAAGTAAAGTCCAGTCTTCTTCTCAACTCAAGTCTTCGTCTCACACATCGGTGAGACATACTTGGTTCACGAAGTTTCACTGGGGCTCCCAGTCTGGCTTTGACAGGAACCCGAGTCCCCTTCGAGGTGTACTGCTTATTCCTGCGTGGCGTATAGTACATATTCACAGCTTCAAACTCGTACGACAGGTTTCTGCGAATACGGTCCTTGCCGCCCGCACGCTTCAAATCGGACCGGTCTCGACGTCTCAGCCCGAGACGACTTTTAACCGGAGCTCTGGGTGGCACTGGCGACACGGCAAGCTGCGCCATGGGTGAAACGACCCCTTCTGTGGGATAGCCCCCTGTCCCTTGAGCCAGTGCAGACGTAGTCTCAATACAGGTAGCCTCAGTCGTCTGGCCCTGGACTTTGTTCCACGCTTGCAAAGAGTTCTCGTGCGTTGTATCCATAAGTCGTTTTGAATACAACACGCTTCTAAGTTGGTTACACAATCTTTGATGGCGATCGGCAAATTCTTCACCGTATTGATGCAGAGCGTGGTGACGCGTCATGCCCAAGAAGGTCGCGAAAGACGTGTTTTTAAACCGATCGCACAAATGTCCAAGGTTCCAGATGGTCAGGTAATGGTGCACAGCCATAGCTTGTGTACGAGGTGTAACTCGAGAAGCTGTGTTGGATGAGACTTTGTTTCTTGGGTGGATTGTCTTATACTCCGGGTCGGCCGGGTAATGTAGCCAGGTCGGCCGGGTAATGTAGCTATGGACCCCCCCCCCCTCCCCCCAGTGTGTTTGTGAGAATAAGGGGGTAAGTCGTCGACCGACTGACACAGAACACAGTGATCGTGGGAGCACAAAAAACACATAATACTGTTTATTTCCAAATAGTATGCGTTAAACACATGATACAGAATGAATGGTGATAACACAATTGTCATACTTTCAAGCAAGCTGCTCCTGTAGCAAGCCTATATTATGTTACATTTGCAAAAACATTAGACCGCCAGGATGAACGCCAACATGCTCAGGGAGGCTATCACAACGGAGCCTCGTGTGGATAGCGTGGAACGCGAATATGCACCATCTCCGTGCATTGTGGTCTCGCCGTGTGCTGCGGTCGTGGTGTCGAAATACCATGGGATCTCTGTTGAGACCGTGAGCTCTTCGTCCATTGTGGACTCGCCGTGTTCTGTGACTGTGAGGACGATAAGGCATTCAAGCTCTGTGGGGTCTCTGGATTCACCTGTCCGAACCGTACACGAGTACAACCCTGTGTCAGCCACACTGACGTTCCTTACAATCACAGAAACGTTTCCGTTGTTCATGGATGGGTCCATCAGCCGCACTCTGCCGTGGAAGTCTGCGTGTTGCTTGGTCTCCTTTGCGTGTTGCTTGGTCTCATTTAAACGCTTATTCCAAACGTGAAACACGTATCTGTCATCGGTGTATCCTTCCTTCGTCCACAATGCGATCAGGTTGTCGTTGGTACGCCTCAGACTCTCACAGTGAAGAGCGACATCTTGTCCGCTCGTCGCGCTTACGTGTTTGGGATCTGATGGCAAGAAAAAAAAAACATTCGAGTAGTCACACAGCGGGGTACGATCGAAAGGTGTTACTTTGGGCGTGCAATGGACAGTGTTCACGTAAAGCAAAGGCAAGAGTGTGCAATGCAGGCCATTAAATGTTGCAAGTGACTACATACCTGTTGTGTTGAGAGCCGTAGCTAGGGACAAGGCGCACAGCAACATCCAAAAGCACGAAAGGCGTAACGTTGCCATATCGTTCGCTGTCGATTCACCGAGGTTATTGTTAACGTGTGATACTTGTGGCTCCTATTACTGTCTGTGCCGTTCGGACTATATGAGTCTAAATACTCCCCCTCCCCTCCCCAACCCCGACCTAGGTAGTTCGGATCCCCGACCTAGGTGAGTCGGATCCCCGACCTACAGTCAGACACACAAGCAAAAAAAACAAAACAAAAAAAAACCACACAACAAGACCGACCGATGTGCTCAACGAGCGTTTTATTTCGATGTGACATATGAATTAGCCAGTGTGGTTCCTATACTCTACAACAACAAAAGGTTCACACAGTCTATCGTTCACCTGTAATACACTTCGCCCTGCACACGGACCATTTCGCCCCCTTGTTGTAACTCTTCTCTGGTGTGACACAACAAAAGGAAAGCATTGCGGACTCGCTGTGTCCTGCGGTTGGTGATAACACAATTGCCATACTTTCAAGCAAGCTGCTCCTGTAGCAAGCCTATATTATGTTACATTTGCAAAAACATTAGACCGCCAGGATGAACGCCAACATGCTCAGGGAGGCTATCACAACGGAGCCTCGTGTGGATAGCGTAGAACACGAATATGCACCATCTCCGTGCATTGCGGACTCGCTGTGTCCTGCGGTTGTGGGAATGACATAACGCGGGATCTCTGTGCGTTCTCCGTGCATTGTGGACTCGCCGTGTCCTTCGGTCGTGGGGTCGAAATGACGCGGGATCTCTGTTGAGACCGTGAGCTCTCCGTGCATTGCGGACACGCCGTGTGCTGCTGTTGTGGGCATGACATGACGCGGGATCTCTGTTGAGACCATGAGCTCCCCATTCATTGTGGACTCGCCGTGTCCTTCGGTCGTGGGATCGAAATTGCGCGGGATCTCTGTTGAGACCGTGAGCTCTCCGTGCATTGCGGACACGCCGTGTGCTGCTGTTGTGGGCATGACATGACGCGGGATCTCTGTTGAGACCGTGAGCTCTCCGTGCATTGTGGACTCGCCGTGTCCTTCGGTCGTGGGGTCGAAATGGAGCGGGATCTCTGTTGAGACCGTGAGCTCTCCGTCCATTGTGGACTCGCCGTGTTCTGTGACTGTGAGGGTGACAAGGCATTCGAGCTCTGTGGGGTCTCTGAGTTCACCTGTCAGAACCATACACGAGTACAACCCTGTGTCAGCCACACTGACGTTCCTTACAATCACAGAAACGTTTCCGTTGTTCATGGATGGGTCCATCAGCCGCACTCTGCCGTGGAAGTCTGCGTGTTGATTGGTCTCCCTTAAACGCTTATTCCAAACGTGAAACACGTAACTGTCATCGGCGTGTCCTTCCTTTGTCCACAATGCGATCAGGTTGCCGTTGGTACGCCTCAGACCCTCACAGTGAAGAGCGACATCTTGTCCGCTCGTCGCGCTTACGTG
This sequence comes from Astatotilapia calliptera, assembly GCF_964374335.1. NCBI lineage: Eukaryota > Metazoa > Chordata > Actinopteri > Cichliformes > Cichlidae > Astatotilapia > Astatotilapia calliptera. Next base: position 12,044,108 of record NC_137424.1, read on the forward strand.
TTTGGAATCTGATGGCAAGAAAAAACATTTGAGTAGTCACACAGCGGGGTACGATCGAAAGGTGACAACCTTACTTTTGGCGTGCAACGGACAGCGTTCAAGCAAAGCAAAGGCAAGAGTGTGCAATACAGGCCATTGCACTTAAACATTGCAAGTGACTACATACCTGTTGTAATGAGAGCCGTAGCTAGGGACAAGGCGCACAGTAACATCGCAACACGGCAAAAACACGAAAGGCGTAACGTTGTCATATCGTTCGCTGTCGATTCACCGAGGTTATTGTTAACGTGTGATACTTGTGGCTCCTATTACTGTCTTTGTCGTTCGGAATATATGAGTCTTAATAAAATACTCCCCCTCCCCTCCCCAACCCCGACCTAGGTAGTTCGGGGTTGGGGTAGTTCGGATCCCCGACCTACAGTCAGACACACAAGCAAAAAAAAAAAAAAAAAAACGAACAAAAAACAAACAAACCACACAACAAGACCGACCGATGTGCTCAACGAGCGTTTTATTTCGATGTGACATATGAATTAGGCAGTGTGGTTCCTATACTCTACAACAACAAAAGGTTCACACAGTCTATCGTTCACCTGTAATACACTTCGCCCTGCACACGGACCATTTCGCCCCCTTGTTGTAACTCTTCTCTGGTGTGACACAACAAAAGGAAAGCTGAAATCATGTCGTCTCTGGTGTACTGACCGTCCACGGACCTTTTGCCGCCCGTGCTCACGACATCCAAGCCCTTCTGTGATTTTGTTATGGTGACCATGGACATTTCCTCTCTCAGTTTACCCAGTAGCAACTTGCCCTGCTCCGCGTGCATTTTGTCCGTCAACCTGTGATCCGGTAACGATATCACATCGTGCGACTCCAGCACGCTCGAGGTGATAGCTGTGGGGAGATTGCCACCCCTGCGAGATCGCTTGTACATGCCCACGTTCATAGTCGAACCCATTCGGTTGCTGGAACCGGCACCCTTGGTGTAGCCCATAGTCATTTCTACAGCGTTGGTCTTCTTCGTGGCCTCGGAAAGCACGGCCCAGCCTAGAGACATCACGGTGTCGCAGTAACAAAGCGCACCCTTGCATATGCCGGAGACTGCGCTGAGCACCATGTCGAGTTTGGTCTTGGCGCTGACGTGTTTCCCGAGCATGTATTTGTTGTTGACGTGAGACCATTTGCTGTAGAATTTGATCAAAGACCCCGAACCCAACAGCGATTGTTCCATCAGGTTCTTCACGTCCACGAGTGCGTTGACGTACGTGTTTTGTTCGAATACTATAACCACAGGAACTTCCTTCCACATGACTCTGGGCATGAGCACCTTCAATAGCCTGACGTGAGCGCACAGCAGAGCCGAGTACACGCGAGTCACTTGATCCAGGTCCGCTATTTCCAACTCCTCTAAGCCCACCACCTGTAAGGGCAAAGAAAAAAAAAAGAAAAGGACATCGACACACACATCATTGTCGGTCTGAGTAGATTGCGGACACACAATGTTTTGCGATACGTGTGAGATGTGCAGAAGAGACATCCGCCAGTTGCTCGCTGCTCCGTGGGACTATGTGATATCGCACTACGAATTCATGATCGTGTTCACCGCCTACCGCCGCAACATGACGTTCTACTCTAACATGGACTTGGGACAACTTAAGACCATGTATGCTCAACTGGTCTCGTACTCCCCTGCCAGGATCCTAGTGATCGACAAATTGGCGTCTACGTACAAGGCGCAGCACCGTCACGCCGCGGAGCTCGTCAGGCCCACCGTGCCTTGTACGCTGTCGGACGTTATAACCCTGGCGTTGGGCAACAGAGTGCCTAAGCGGTTCGTGCACGTTTGCATAGCCCAATGTAATTTTCTCAGTTACGACAATATGACATTGGCGTCTTTCGCGTCCGTAGAAGGCATCCGCGGCGGTGCTCTGAGATACATGGCTGTGTTACAAAGTCAGGGAGAGCGGGGGCGACGCGATCTGCACGTAATCATTTCCACCGCCATCACGGGGTGGATGATGAGATTGGCAGGTTTAGAGTGTACGTGCGGAACGTGGGCTCAGGTGATGGACATGGTGTCGTGCTCTACTGCGGATACCAAAACCTCGCTGACGTTACAATCGGAGGCCAGGGTGACCGCTTACATTTGTACACTGCTAGACCTCCACGCGGACGACTTGCCTCAGGGCGACACACAGGGAGACTCGCGACGACGACAACAACAACGGGCTAAGGTGGATTACGACTACGTGTTCGACGAACTGCTCGTGTCGGGCTTGTCAGCAGACGACCGCACTCACCGCCAATTGTCCGCCGCTTAGCTCCACGGCGCAGCACACTCCGGCGCAGGACTTGGAGCCTCCGCCGAACGTGGGGTCCATGCATATGTAGGCCCTGGCCACGCTACTCTGGACCATGCGTTCCAACTCCACGCAGTTGCTGGATAGGAACTTGTTTATGATACAAGCCTCGAACGGAGTAGTCGTGTCGCTCTTGGTGTCCGAAGAGGACGTGCTGCTGCTACCCGTCACCTCGCTCTCGAAGCCCCTAGGCACAATTATGTTCATCAGTTGCTTCAGATGGCTGTCTACGGAAATGTGCTGTGGACAGTAGATTCCCATGCAAATGCAGGTGGAGTCCGGGTCCCTGGCGTGGTGTTTACATTTGAAGCTCTGCGATACAACGTGATAGGTGGGTTCCCCGTCGTCCCCTCGGATGTCTGCTACTTTATTCAACCAAGGGGTGTTGTTGACGTGACTGGTGATGTGCACTTGTTTACGTCCCCTGAACGCTATATTGGGGAGAACGGCTAGTAGCACTTTGGAGCTGACGAATCCCACCTCGTCTACCAAGATCAGATCGGCGCTCTGGCCCCTACTCGCCTGTAACGAAAGCACAAAAACACACGGACAAAGTGCGATCAGAACCAACTGCGCGTCATCGCAATCGCGGCGAACGTGCATGCAACGGTCACAGAGGAATCGTGACACAAGACAGGAGAAAAAAAAAGGACAGGAAAAAGAAGGGCAGACACACAGAAGACGGCGATGGGATCGAGGGATCCGGGTGCGAATCTCCTACCTATGGGGTTAATAGACGATCCCCAGTGGGTGAGCTATTGCGTCGAAAACGCATGCACGTTCAGCAGCAGCGAGGCCCTAGGACACGTGTGTCACGATCACTGTAGTAGACACGTGTGCTCCGGCCCGGGGTGTACCTTGGTGCGCGACATGGTGGACTGGACGAAACGTAAGAGGTTGCCTCCGCCAGAGTGCCTCGTCGAACAACTGCTGGTGTTCCGCAAACCGCAAGTGGAATTCAGAGCCTCGTACCACATGCCGTCCAGGGACCTCAGCCTGGAATTGGGATACGGAGGCCTGGAGTACACGTCCGGACAGAACACAGCGCCGCCTCGTAACACGGACCTGAACCAGATGATTTTGACGGCTTCGTTGCCGGTGACGGTGGCGCTTTTCGCCACGCTATTGACCCGGGAGTTTTCCGACGAGTACCGCCATGTACATTACGATAGAGGGTCAACCAGCACCTCTATCGGAGTGTTGTGCTCGCCCTGGATGGCCATTACCCTGTCCCTTGCCAAAGAGGTAGCATTTAGGTCTGCCTTTCCGCTGAGGTGCTCGAGGGAACATCTGAGCGTAATTCGCGACGCGGCGTTCGGCAACGCCGTGGCAGTGTCGACTCTCTTCGATTGCAAAGAAGGTAAAATCAACCGGTTCATGAGAAAACTGGCCGGCAAATACAATGACAAGCACGCAAGTCGCACCGGGTTCTACACGATGGTGGCCATGGTCTCCCTCTGCCTTTTCCCGTATTTAAAGCATCGTGTATTGGGTACTATGTTCGACAACAGAAATCTGGTGATCATGTTCTTTGACAAAACTACAACTAAGCACAATCAGTGGTCCACTTTATCCACGCACGTGCATCGTCACGCCAACGACGCGGCATTCGCCAAGAGAGTGCATCTGACGAACCCGGACAAGCGAAAGAGGCTACCTACCGCGGTCAGCGCGATCTTGGATACGTACATTTCAAACGCAGTATTACAGCAAGAGATGGACGACAGAGACCTCGCAGATGGCGGACAATGCAACGACCCACGCTCACAGCACACGGAGGAGACCGCGGAGAAAGGATCCGTCTCCGACCGTGCTACCGAGCGGCAAACCAAAAGGCTCTCGTCGAGAAAACGAAAAGGCCCGTGTTACGGAGGATACTACGAGGACGAGGGCGAGCGAGTTGGACAGAAAGTGACAGTTACGCGTCGGATGCTCGACCTACACACGCCGTGTTAGAGTTCACGCCGTATGTTATGTAATGTCATGTTACGTTATGATGTTTACCCGATGTGTGAGCGAGTGAGCAAAAAAAAAAAAAAAAAAAATAAAGCATCGTGTCATGAACACAGACTGGTGTCTTTTACTTTCTTTGTTGTCTTTATTGTCATCACCATTAGATTCATATACATGTTCATATACATGTTATACAGTACAACAAACAACAATTCCACCCTTAGACATGCACACAGTATGTACATATTGGGGTGGTATGCACAACGGCAAAATCCGTGGGGCTCACGGGCCGCATCGGCCCGTCCTCTTCTTTGGCCGTCTTCTAGGCGTTTTGGCAGCCGACACCAGCCTTTTCCACTTCACGGTGTTTTTCATTCGCTCGGTCGAAGGTTTGCGCCTCCGTCTCGACTGTCTCGATTCTTCGTACTCGCGCCTAAGGTCTTCGATGTGAACGGCATGGTCTTCCGCCAGCGCCGCGTTGTGTTTCTCCAACACGTCTCGTTTCCATCTCATGTTCACCAAAACGGTCAGAGGCATGTAGCCGCATTGAACGAGTGTATCGTAACAATGTTCGGGTTCTGACATCGATATCTTGTCAACAAAGTCTTTCTTTAGCGCAATCCCGCAACGCAAGCAGTTCCAGAATGCGTGAGAAGGGCATGTAGGCCGAGGCCCAGGGCACTGAGCGTCGATCGCCTGCTGCTGCGGCCGGCGTTCCGCCGGACACTCTAATCCCGACGTGGTCTTGGTCGAACACGTAGATTCCGTCGGCGTCCATCTCGTCGGGCGAGTCCCCCATGCGCACGTGTCCATGGTCCAGCTGACGAAGCGTGCAATACGCCGCGATGTGCGAGAATAACCAGATCAGAGCCGACACCTTTCTGTTATAGTTTGTAGGATTTAGCGTTTTTCGCAATTGCAACTCCAGGGCCGCGTCCAGGGTCGACTCGACCATGAGCGAGCGCTTCACCGATAGCACGTTCTTCACCAGCATCGAGGCGCTTTCCACGGGAAAGCCGGACGCCGTCAGGTGTTTGAATAGCACGACTCTGTCGGCCACGCATCCGTACCTGGGGTTGTATCTACGCAGGGGTCCTATCATCGCCATGCACACGTACGACAGTAGCTTGTCGTTGTTGCCGGTCGTCGAGATGGACTTTAGATTCATGCGGAGGTCCTCCGTTTTCACGGACACCGCGGTCCTGTCCACGGGTGTCAGTGCGTAGTGGTCCGAGAGCAGCTGCGCTCTCTGTCTGCTTCTGTTCAGCGAGCCGTAAAACCTGTACAGCGACGCGATGGGATAGGCGCTCAGATACCGAGGCGTCTCGAGTTCCCGGAGAGTTCGAGTGTGCAAGCAAAGCTGATGGAATATTTCTTTGCCCATAGTCTTCTGTTTAATCGTTTCGTCTCGTCTCTTAAGCATCGCTATCTGCTCGACGAACTTGCCCGGGTTCGCGACGCGCTCGCCCTCATTCGTCTCGTCGGCTCCCTGATTTATGAACATGGTTCTACGAGGTCCCAGGCGGCACATTTCGCCGTTTCCGTCGATGTGAAAATTCACGTTCGCTTGTCGCGCCTCGTCCCGCGCGTAAGGTATGTGTTCGTGTCTGAGCGTGAAGTGACAACAGGAAATCTGCCTCCTGACTTGCTCCCACGAGTCCATCGTGATCTCGGTTTCAAAATAGCACTCAGGGCACTCTTTGGTGTCCACCGACAGTTCTGGCATGAACGGATACCGTAGCATTATTATGAAAAAGCCCTGTAACAGGTCCAGCGTTGCCACGGTCTCCTCTATAGAGCAAGTCACAAAGTCCCGCAGTAAAGCTCTGTAGACGTCCACGGCCGCCGACAACGTGATCGGTTGAGCTTGATTCGACAGCATGAAGTGAGATCTCTCTAGCGCTTGGATCGTAAGCCACAGCGTGTACTCGCCGACTTGTTTATCCGTCGGTTGCTCCGGAGTACGCGCGGAGGACTTGGGTTCGCTGTAGGACGAGGTGAAATCTATCAGCCTGGGGTCGATCGTTCCCGTTATTCTGCCTCGACAGGCCATGTCGTAAAGCTCTAGCGTGGTCGACGGAGCGTTCGAAGCGCACACTCTATCGCCCCCGGAGCCAACTTGTCCGCTATCGACAGTTTCCTCTCCCACTCGGCGAGACACAAACTCAGGCCCATCCATCTCGGGTCTCGCGAACTCGTAGGGTGTTTCACGTCACCTCGTTTGGCGAGATGCGGCCAATGTTGCATCAGTTTGCTGTACAGAGACACGCCGACACGGCATAGGAAATCCGTGGGGCACGGACAGTTGCTGAACCTTGCCGTTATAGCCCTAGGGAGAGCCACGTTTCTGAATTCAGTCTCTAGCGTTTCGGGTAGCCGCTTGAAGGAGTACGCCGCAATTATTCCCCTTCGCCTAATACGAGGCGTTGTCACCACGACGACACGGTTAATGTCTCTGGCGATTGCTAGGGCTTGCTCGCGACCTCCCGGCGTAACAACTGCGACGGTTCTGCACGGGGTGCGGGCCATTGGTGTTATGTGATGGGATACCGCCACGGCGCACAGGGCTAGATTCAGCACATTGTCAGCCGCGGCATCCGAGTGCGCGATCCCACTCTCCTTCGCAAACACCGGCGTTAGCCCGCATCCGTACATCAGAACGGTGTACAAGTCGCAGGTGAGAGATCTGTAGTTGTACGGCTTGTAGAACTTGATCAACTTCCCGTCCTCCTGCAACTGCACTACTCCGGCGTAATCCTTGTTGTGGACGGGGTCGAAGAACACGTGTCCCTCGGTGGCAGGGGTAGCGTATGTAAACTCGATGGCAATGTGAGAGTTGAGTACCAGCACACCAGCTGCAGCCTCGTCGTACCACTCGCAGCCCAACGTCACCGAATCCAAGTCCTCGGGCCTCGGGTCTGCCCGAGGGCGACCGTCGGAGTGCTCGCTTTCACACGATTCGCCTTCGCTGACCGAAGAGCGCTCAGTCGTTCTCGCGAAAGATCTTTTGTGATCTACCGAATACCAAAACCTAGCTTTTTTGGGGACGAGCATGCCGTCCGAGGCGCACCGTTGCCACCTGTGTATTTGCGTCTCGTACTGAGAATGGACAGCGCCGGCGTCGCGAACGGGAACCTGCGTGGGCTCATCGAGCCCAGACTCCCATCTGTATTTCAACTGAGATACTTTGAAACAAAAAGCCGACGGGTTGGTCTTAGACCAGGGTATAGGTCTGGCCCACAGTTCAGGTCCCCGTATCCCCTTAGGCACATTGTGGAATTCACAAAAACGCTTCAGTGAACGATCGCAGTAAATGTACACTCGGTCCAAGTCGTCGCCGGTTTCGGCGCCGTGCGATGCGTTGTCACAGTAGAGAGTCTCGACAGCTACATGCAGTCCGGCTTCTCTCTGTTGCCGTGAGAGCTGTACGCTTTTGCGATCCGCGTGCAACACTAGGTTACCGAAGCTGTTCACCCTCTCGGTTGCCACACCGTTAGCGAGCATCGCTTTCACGTCCGATCTCTCGGCGCACTGAGACGTACAAGATACGATGTAACTGCTTCTGCTGGACTTCAAAACATCCACCCCCGCGGGGAGGGTATGCGTCCACGGCTTGGTGCCACGCTCGGCTTCTGGTGTAAACACGGTCACGTTACGGGACCTAAACGGCCCCGCGGCTCTGGCGAACCAAGCCACAGAGCGTTGAATGTACGCGTAAACTCCCTGGCGAAAGCACCTAATCTCCAGTTCTTCGTGCACGGTCCCGGAAAGCATCACACGAGCCAAAGCGTGAACGAATTCCGCGGCTGAACAAACCTGCGCGTCAGAAAACAGAAGGCTAGACTCGACGGCCGTGTCGCCGGTGCCCAAAGGACGGGCGTACCATTCGTTCGAGTGTACTATCGTTACGAGGTGCGCCGCGGGAACCGTGGATCTTTCGTCGAACGCATCCAGCGCGTGGTTCGATACTGTACAGAGACCCGTGGACCACAGCTTTACGGCAGGACAGGCCATCACGCGCGAACACAAGATGTCGAAGCCTCGCCACACGAGCGGGTCTTTGAGCCGAGCCATCTCGGAATGTAACTCGATGCGATCCAGCGCGCTGCCCTCGGATTGCAACGCTGCCACTCCGTTGCAAAAACGCTCAGGTGGCGCTCCGCATAGCCATCTGATAGCAGCAACACCTGAGTCCTTAGGTCCTACGCTGACTAGGCTCTGAGATACAGGATACTCGTTTTCCCAGTCGCGTTCCACACCGCCGCGGTCGCGGCGCTTGACAAAAGTCCATTGCGCGCATACGAGCGAAGACCACGCTCTTCGCTCCACACTAGATACCTCCAACGGGTCCCTGTAACCGTTCCGCATGAACATCTCGTCGAGGACGGCGTGTTTAGGCCTACGTCTTATGGGGTCTTGTATGACAGTAGGATCTGGCCAGTCGGGTGTCTCGTTTCTCAGTACGTCCGTCCTGTACTGCGAGCTACTGTCCACTATCACCGCGACCGATTCCAAGTGTTGCACCAAAGGACCCTCGCCTTTGAGGTAGAACAACGGCGACTCCGAGGCGAACGCCACGGTGTGGCCGTCCACAACAGTTATACCCGGGAACCGCTTGACATCTGAGGATTTCGTCGTGAGTCGCAGAAAACGCCACGCGCCCAAGCTAGTGGTGACTTTCCCCGGGAAAGCGTCGACCTGTTCAAATTCAAACACCGGTCCTAGGGTTCTGGAATACGCTGCCCGAAGCAGCTCTTCTTCGTCCCCGCGAGGCAATAGGCCGCAGCCGTTGTAGAATTCCGAGCAGAGCAAAGGCGTCGGGTTGCAACATCTCGCGAGTAGCGTGGCCAATCTGTGATCTTGGGCGCATAGGAAAGCGCCCACCGTGTTGGCTCGCAACATGCGAGAGTTTGTCTCGTCCGTGCCCCTGGTCCATACCGACGCCCCCCTGTGCCTACTCAGGATTATCAGTCTATACGAGGGAAGGCAGTTGACCCTGCAACTCTGAGCCAAATGACTAAGAAGCGCATACACTGGATGAAGCCGGCCTCTACCGTGCACCACGAATTCGTAATCGAGCACGATGTCCCCTACTTTCATGTCGGGCACGCAGGGATGCACCGATCTGTAGAAACACGTCAAACACGCACTGACGTCGAAGTTCCTTTTAGCGCCCGCCGTTTCGGTCACCCTGATGCAGTGTCCGAGTAACACGGCCTCGTCCAAACAGGCCTCGTACGCGCAACCGCACTCGCCCACGGATCTGTCGGCTCGGGCCATCGCGTGCCGTCCCGGTTGGGACTTACGGGACAGGTGGAGTTTGTATTCGGCTAGAGGAGACGATAGCAGCTCCTCTTCCTCGATCCTGTCGCGGTCCGAGTCCACGGCGACGTGGATCAAAGGGAAAAACTCACCGTCTCCTATGACGGCTTTCTCCTCGCGCACCCCCGGAGGTTTTCGTCTCTTAGCCGCCACGATCCATGACATCGTCTCTCGTCGACACGCCGACGGATCGTCGCATTCTTCCGTCTCTACGTCAAATAGACATTGTTCGTATTTCGCGTGCGCAGACTTGAATAGGCGTACGAGTCTTTGTTCCTCGTAGCCTCTGGCGGTGTCGCTGCATATAGCTTGTTCGATCCTGGACATCGTCACCTCCGGCGGGCATTCCGATGCGGTCTGTTGCGCCCGCTCGTACGGGGATGACGGGGAATAATTTAGTTGAAAGAAGAAACCCGTTTGCTCCATCAACGGAGCCGGTAGGCCGTCGGCGCGACTCCCGTTGAGTTCGATCACACACAGGTCGTCGCTTAACACAGTGTCTTCACCCAGCCATTTGGGTCTTGGAACGACCCCCTTTGTCCGAGGTATGTGGAGCACAGCTCTCCCGCTCCCGTGCTTCTTGTGAAACACCCCACACGCTCTCAATATCTTTACGTTCAAAAGACCCAATGTGCATACACCAACGGTCACACGTGCAAAGCACTTGCTGTCATCAACACCATGGCCAAATAACACACAGTGTCCCGTCGGAATCATGTGCGATCCAAATCTCAGCTTTGTTGTTGTCAAAGGCAGAACGCGATCCGACGCTCTGTCCTCATCGCGATCCGTTGCCCCCTGAGCGTGTTCGGCCGTTGTAGTAGTAGTAGTAGTAGTAGTAGTAGTAGTAGTAGTAGTAGCGTCTCCGTTTTCTTTGCCTTCAAAGTACAGTGCTTCTTGTGCATCGAGCAAACCTTGCTCTATGTCAGGTGCCATTGGTCTTTCGGTACCCGGCACATGCAGTCTCACGGTCGAAACCAAAGGCCTGGGGTTAGCGGATAGCATCTTGCGTAGTTTCATCAAGCTCCCGTGCGATTCCACCCTTAGTTCAAACGTACTGTCGGTAGGCAGGACAAACGAGTCGGATAACGACAGATAAGTCGCCGTGATAACTTTAGCTTCGTCTAACTCTACATTCCAGGCAAAGAGAAGACCAGTCGGAGTGTTTGACAACTCTGTGTTGTCGTTCAGAGTCAGGCCTCTGAACGCAAGAATTGAATACATGATAGCAATGCAACTGGGAATCTCCAATCGTTTCTGGGTTACAATTGACATAGAGCCTGGCAACAGGCACACCGCGTGGTCAAACGCATAACCGCGAAACCCACGGCGTGTTGTTGGTGCTACACGATTGGAAGGTGTAGCTGGGAACACGCGTAGCGTTGCCACTTTAGCCGATGTGCCGTTGGTACACGTGGGAGCGTCACCGCTCATCTGCGCAGTGGATATAGCAAGCGGAGGCACGCCCGTGACTCCTCTGCGTATCACAAACGAAGAGTAATTACACGAAAACCATTCCGTTACACAACCCTCGGGTACGACAGAATCAGGGCAGTCTGCGGTCCGGTTCGTTTCCAAACAAGTGTCCTTGGGCACGACGATGACAGCGTCTCGTAGTATGTGTCTCAACACTACAACTAGCTCGTTTTCGGCTACGATCGAGAATCCCGCCGGCACCCTGACCATTTCCTCTAAACACATAAGGCCTCTCTGTACACTCGACGCATCCCCACGCCGACATTGATCGACGTGCCCTATGTTTGGCTTAACTAGGGTGTTGTCGGCAGCCCGCAACGGTTGTATGCTTCTCAGGTCCAAATCTCGTACTCCTTCTGGTATGTTGCACCGCAGCGTGAAAGCGCTCCCGAGCTCCGGATCGCCTAGGGCCAAAGCGCACAGTGTCCGAATTGTATCGGTTCGACAAGAGCTGTCAAACACCAAACACACCGACGTGTTCCACAAGGCCACCATCATATACAGACACACGCCGTCTGCGGTGTACACGAACTCAGAATCCATTTCCAATCCACGTATGTCTTTTTCCTTCACTGTGAAATACGCATCCCACGAGATACCGACAGACGGCTCGTGAAGGGACCGATGCGAGCCGTCACATAGGACCAGAGACAAAACCGCTCGATCGGCACGCTTCACAAACGCCGCATTGTCAAACAGGACTGTGCTCTCCTCAAAACGAGCGCATTCTTCACACGATAATTCTCTGGTTTCGTAAGGATCTGCAAAGTTGTGAAGTCGCACAATGCGCCCGCGGTCATCCGCCACGGTGTGGGTGCTGCGGGCCGTTCTCGCTTCGTACAGCAGCAATCCGTCGCTAGAGAGCACGGAGCTAGACGAGCGTATGTGTTTGCTGACATAGTCATCGTAAAATATTTTGCATCTAGTTAGAAACCTCGCCATCCAGATGGGATCTAGCTTAGGGTACACGGTGTTATTTGGTCCAAACAAATGTGACAACTCTTTGTCGACAAGCTGTAGCTTGCCTCGCTTTAGGCACGTGTACACATACGTTATGTATTTATCATGCATACGAGGCGGCCGTTTGTGGGGTCTGCCGTTGTGAATGATCACAGAGTTGTGTTTCCTGTCCTCCGGCAGGTTATCGCTACCATCATGACCGAACCTGGCGTCTCCGCTTCTCTTTGGAAGCGACATGCTGATTTCGACTACTCCGGGTCACTGCGACCCTTGCTGTCTAGTGCAATTGATGCTGTGTTTCATAAATACAAATTGGCGGTTGAGGAAACTGCAGTGTCAATAACAGACGGACAATCGCCGGAATGCGAAGAGTCTATGACATTTAGCAACCAAGGGTCTGCTCATGATGTTGATGTTGGTGATGATTGTGATTATGATTATGATGACGATGATGATATGAGTTCAGCTGAATCACACGGGCAGCCAAACGCAAGCGGACCGTTTCTCAATTTTGATGACAGCGACAGCGACGTAACCATGACCATCTCGCCATCCGAACTGCATCATCAGCCGGACAAAAGTGTGGATCGGGACGTTGAGATCGCGTGGCAGCCTGCTAAGTGGCCACCAGCCGATTTACATAACACCTCTAGCTACCACAGAGAGCGCAAGTCAAACGACGAAGTAGCGTGCCACCGGTGTAAGGCCTACGATGCTCACTGCAAATCATCGGCTGAAAAGTACAGGAGGACGTTAGACAACTACACGAAAACCGTTTCAGAACTCATGGCGGGTTTCAAGAAAGTCTTGGAGAGATACCCCGAGCTCAAAGTAGACTGTAGCGATGAGCGTCTGTACTACATGGTGCAGGCGGCCTTAGGTCGCAATAACCTAGTTCGAGAAATGGTACGCTTATCCGCGACGAGAGCTGCCTGCTCGCCAAAGTCCTACGGCGAGTCTACGACGGCTGACATCGCTGCGGTACACGATGCCCTGAACATCTGCTACAACGACGCAGATGCGCTCAGGTTGATATTAGACAGATACGCTGATCTGTATGTGCGATACATACAAGTTTGGCGCGAAATGTGCGCGAAGGTGTCCAAAGACATCACGGTGATGGAACTGTTGAATTACACCGAGGGAAGACCCGGTGTTGAACACGGAGAACCCTGGTGTGAAGCCAGAGCGTACATACGCCGCATAATTGACAGGTCGAAGCGCCTGGCGCCGCGCTCTGTGGCTGATTACTGCGCTGAGAAACTGAACGCTCTGAACCTCAAATTGACACGCGTTCCCCGGGACCAGGGTGTTCACAAAGAGGATCTCGAAGTACTGCTGGAAGACATGCGACAGAGACTGGACCTGGATGCGAAACAATGCGCCTCGGATTCTCACATGTCTGACCTGTACTTGGACGTTCGGAGCGACCTCGCTGTACTAGACACGTTAGTTGGTGTGGGATCGCTCTCTGCCAAGACGCTGTTACACGAGAGACATTTGCTTGTGTGTCAGATACGCAAATTGGTGAAAACTCAGGGTTGCGTTCAATTCCACTGACCGAAATGCCGCAGTGGAAACGCGCCCTGTGAGTGGAAGTGCGAGCGGTACTGGAGATCACGTTACCGACATGTACTAATAACCCCTCTGTTGTATATGTGATTGTTTAAGGCAACGATATCATGGACAGTCAGTGTGACTACTTGGTGTTGGATATACCTAAAGGGCCAAAGGAGGATGATGATGATGATGTGGATTGTGAAGTATGCAAAGAACCGATACGACAAGGGTTTTACGAATGGAAAGGTGGGGCGATATGCGTGTCGTTGGACCAAGCCACAGCCGGAGCCATGGTACCCTACGTAGATGCGGGGATCAGCGAGCACGCTTCTGGTGAGGCAGTGGCGAAGTCATCCACCACGGCCGTGTGGTACGTGGCGGACAGCACTGTGGTTGAATTGAAAGGGGACATACATCTACAAGACATACCACCCAACGGCACCTGGTTGTCATCGCCCGAGGAATGCTTGCGTTCGATTCTACGGCTACGGGGCGCGTATTTGGCATGCATCGCTCTGCCCGAGCTTAACAGAATGGTGATAGAGCAGAAGAACGACGACGGATTGCTAGGCTTGATTCGCGACTACTTGGCGGACACTGACAATTTATCCTGGGCCGTGGATTTGTTCGGTGCGTTCGCATGCGATGCCATGCTGGCTCCCGTGCTGCATGTGATCTTGCGATCGAGCTGGGTGAAGGAACGCAAGGACACACTGGACACTAACAACGATCTCAAGTTAGGTTGGGCGCAAGAATTCTACGACTACAAATGCGTTGCCAAAGACGCCAGAGGATGCCCGATGTTCACGCATCTGCGTGATTGTGGAGACGCGTGCGGCAACGAGCACACGGCGATCACACGCCTCGTGCTCCGCTCAATGAGACTGTCGGGTTACACGCCTTGGTCCGCTGTGCATGCTGTCCGCGTAGCAGAGGTTGCTATAGCGAAGGTAAAGTGTCGACTGTGCAGAGCTCGTCTTCTGGCCTCCTGTGCGTTTCTAATAGAGTGTGCCGCCGTAGAAGCGTCTGGGGAAGGCGATTGGCTTGTGCGAAACGAAGCCGTGATAGAATTATGTTGGATTCTGTACGGCATAAACTTTGGAGAGTGCCCCGGGTCCGATGATGAAAACTTAAAAAACTGGGCCCTGGCTACGGTGGCGCATTCCGTGGGATACCATGTGTACAAGCCTCGAGAGCAACAGGACGCAGAGGCCCTGGTGGTTATGTTCGCAAATGACCACGTATCTACAAGAGCACGCGAGATGTCCGACGAATCGCCGCTGCCGCCGCCGCCGTCGTCGTCCAGTCAAGCGTACGAACCCGACCACGAGCTCGAGAGTAAAATACGCGCAAACGCTAGATACTCCACTGGCGAGAAGCTGTCGCGTCGCACAGATAAGGTAACGGAAGAGTTATACGCCGACATATCCACTGCAGTGGATGTGATGGATGTGGCTCCGATTGCCATGGAAGCCAGAGCGCAAGACCCGGAGGACGTGACTTTAGCCATTCTGTTGTGTTTCCCCAGAGTCGCGGAAAACGCGATAGATCAACTGACGTTCGAGCCGCCTGGGAGAAAATGCTACACGACGGAGTTGTGGCCCGTGTTTGTGAATTCCACCAGGGCTTGTTACCAGTTATTTAGAGCGCTGGCCATTCCGGTCGCCCCGAGCCCGGCGTACTTACTTGAACTGTTGGCCAGGGGCTGGAGAGGCCTACCCGAACGCACGCTGCAACGGTTCCTGCCCATGACAGCAGGCCCGTGTTGGCACGTGGATCGCAAACACTACGACGTTTACTTCTTAGGTCCACTGGGGAATCTCGTGTCGTTGGGGGTGATGACGGAGAGCGACAGAGGGGCGATCGTCGAAGCGCTTCACCGCGGACTCGTGCCCTGCTTTGCAGGTCGAGGCGATAGCTCGTGCGATCGCCTCTTGAGCTCGACTTTAGCGCTGAGCTTTGCCGCGTGCGGGGTCACGGCGCTGTCTCGGTCTAGCCAGGCCGTCGCCTCGGCTCTTGCGTGCGACTTGGTCTGCGTTACTTCGGGAGGACTGTTATATTTCGCGGCTTGGTATCTCATGGTGTATCTATCGGCTATATACGCTCACCCGACGTTACGGAGCAAGTTGTTACAGTCGGGGTCCGACGCCGACAAGTGCCTGTGTCGCACGTTTGACATTTCCGACGCGGCCGACTCAGTCGTGGAGTACAGGAGCGGGGAAATGTCAAAGGCCACGCGCTTGGTGTTTCGGGACATGCTCGCCGAACACACCCGCCTCAGACTGGTGCAGCTTTACGTGCCCGAGATGCTGACACAGCTGCCTTACGTACGTCGCACGGCCCTGCTACCGGCAACCGTGAAGATGGCTATAGAAAGCAGAGACCGTTGGTTCGCCGAACATCACGGTCGAGCCAGTCGACGCGAGGCCGATGCTACTACGGGGCCTAAGTTCGAGTACCTGGGTAACATAGCGTACGGTCTTCACAGCAGCATTAAGGGCAAACTGAGCGCAGACACAATTAGACCCGTGGCGACGTCGCTGGTGGACGGCACCGTCCGAGACTTTGATTTGTGGTGCGATTCGCTATTCGTGTACAGTAGTAGTACGGACCACGGTGACACAGAAGAATCGCTCCGTGGCACACTGGAGGACGGTGACACTACTTTCACGGATGTTGCAGAATCAGTCGACGAGGGTCTCGTGTCGACACCGGACAAGCCGATCGACGAGACGACAAATTCAAATACAACCACCGGTGAGGAGACTACACATCAACACGATGTTGACGTCGAGGTGGACATGTTGACAATGGGTGTAGCTAACCTTAGTGTGTCCCAGGGCGTCGTACCAAGACAACACTGTGTATGCAAGGGACTTGTGGTCGACAGCGTCGAGAATCTGGGGTTTGACGAGGAGGACGCGTTCTTGGCGAAGCTGGCCCCTGCGAACAAAGAGGAGTACACAGTAAATGACGATCCCGTGATAAACAATCCCTGCATGACAAACATAGGTCGGACATCATACAGTGTACGGGGGTCCAAGGACCACCACGACGTGAACGCCGACAACATTTATCCATGGTTGATACAAGCGTTATGGGTGCTCACGACTAAACGGTCCCATGCTACTAGCGAGCCCAGGACACCAGAAACGCTCGCAGTTATGGTACATTTGATAGTGAAAAGACTCCCAAGTCAACACAGTACGCTTTCGGTGTGCAACGATATTGTGCAACTGCGTGAAATCTGCGACAGAGAGCGTGAGTTTGTCCCTATAACGGCTATAGTCGGAGGTATGTTTGGGCTGAACATCCAAGTGATCGCGCACGGAAGCGAATACAACGTGTTCAATCCGCACTATGTAAACCGGCCCCACGGTGCGTTGCATTTGACCCAGCGCGGTTGGTGTGTCATCAGCGATCAACCTACACCACGGGGATCGATACCCGTGGGTGACACCTTGAAGGAATATCTTCGCTTGAATGACATTGCAGTGAAACCGGTGAAAGGCGACGGGTACTGTGGATTTCACACCGCTTCGGTGTTATTGGACCGGGGGCTAGAATGTTCATTCGAGGCACGAGATATATTGGTACGAAAAACGGCGGCTCATATCTTTGCGCAAAGAGCGAAGAACCGAGAATTTACAGTGTACCTTAATGACAATAAAGTCGACGGTGAAAACGCTTTGTACACTCTGCTTATGACACCGGAGAGATGGCTTTCGGTGGAAGAAGTACATTTCATCTTATTAGCCCACGGGAAAAACTCTCTGTGCATAACAAAGAACTCATACCCTCTGTACAGCGATGAACATGTTTATTTCCACATTGACAATAATCATTTCCAACCTATTATTAGGGCAACAATGCCCTGAGCGGTCCTTGAATGTACAATAAAGAGCGGTCCTTGAATGTACAATAAAAAAAACCAAGCACTCGTAGACATACAGCAAATGTAATCTGTGTGTGTGTATAATAAAGAACCCTTGCCCTATGTACAGAGACAAACATGTTCATTTTCACATTGACAAGAATAAAAATCACTTGTGGATATATATATATATATATATATATATATATATATATATATATATATATATAGCAAATGAAACCCAGTGCAGCAGGGACTAGTTGTGGCACTCATTAAAGCATTAAAGCAAACACACAGGCGTGCACGCGCATAAATTGGCATTCATATATACATGTACTGGTCAAAGTGAACAGGGAGACAAATCAGTCGTAATAAACACTGTGAGGCACTCATTAAAGCATTAAAGCAAACACACAGGCGTGCACGCGCATAAATTGGCATTCATATATACATGTACTGGTCAAAGTGAACAGGGAGACAAATCAGTCGTAATAAACACTGTGACGTGTGTTCATATAGTCAACACCGCAGTTCAATGCGTACACGTAGCTATGATTGCGCTCAGTGTCAGGGACGGGCGATGCGGGTTGGGGAGGTTGCTCTGTTTCGAGGGAAGGTGGTGTTCGTGGTAGCGACACGGCATCTGCTCTCTGGCGGGATGCTCGTGCTTGTGACACGGCTGGGGTCGGTGTAGAAATTGACCTGCGGGGGGCTCTGCTTTTGGATGGTCTTGGCGCAGGAAGCTGTCTTTGAGCAGGAGCGGTTTCGTTGGGCTCACGTGCAGGAATCCTCGTTGTGGTCGAAGAACGACGCCGTGTGGTCAAAGAAGAACGTTGTTTATTTTTCGATGAACGTTGTGGGATCAACGTAGGCAGTGGCAGAGCGTCCGCTGCCTGTACCGGTTCGACTATTATGACCTTGTTCCACTTGACGTACTGATTGTGTATTTGCACATGAAACGGCGCAAACGGTGCAGACCGGCAGTTTGCCGTCGGTACAGTGAAAGGCTGATATGTTTCGCATTCACCCAGGAGAGACAATATGTGCACGTCCCGCACGTCTTGCTGTGTTAACTGCTCATACATACTATAGAAAACCTCTATGTCGCCATCGGGAACGTCGTTTTCGTAATCGTCGGGCAGGTTTTCCCACTGAGGTACAAATCGGTCGAGGTCTAACGTTCTGAGCGTGTCGGTGATGGCACGCACACCACCCGGCACTGGCGCAATGGGACTGTCAAAGTCCTCTTTCGCGTTCTTGCGCACGCAGACCTGCGAAATCAGTTTGGACGTGATGTGATCGAGCAGACATGCCAGCAAATCCACTTTGAAGCGCGCGCCGTCTCTCCATATCCTACCAGGGTGTAGTCTCAACAGGGGAAACCCGAGTATACTCATTGTGAGGATTTGTGCTTTGATAAGACAAGTGGTGACGTGGTACGCCAGCGTACACTTTTGGCTGTCGGTCATATTTGCCAATCCGTCTGGACTCCCTAAATTCCATTCGCCCACATGCTCCCCGACAAAGGCCCCGGTGACGCCTGTGTCCGTGAAGGGCATCTTCATGAGGTGCAAGGCGAATGTCCTTGCCACAAACGGGTGTATCTGCAACCGCGTGTGCATGTCCAGTACAGTCTCCAATAACTCTGCGTCTTCGGAGAAAATCCTGTGGATCAAAAGCCCGGCGACGTTCTGTGTAGTCAGTACGTGGCCCAAGTACAAGGCTTCTGTGCTCTTGATGTCGAGAATGGAATCTATTCTCATGCCGATCGGGAATTCGTTGACGTGTAGACACACGTAGCGAAACCCCCGCTCGGGTGGCTTCGATAGATCTACTGCGTAGTATACCCTAGCGCCCGTCTTGCAGTTTATTGTCACCGATGGTATATCCGATCGTGTGTAGGTGAATTCCTTCGGACGGGTAAATTTTCTCGTCAGTCTAGAACATACGTATATGCCCATAATGTAGTTCGAGTTGATATCTCTCGACAGCTGTTCTGTAAACATCGGACGCCTGCTGAGCGTTGGCATCGCAACCGTGCGTGCAAACGACTTTCTCTAAGCCCACGGTGGGGTTGGTTTGAGGCGTGTCGGGGGTTTTCCTTAGCATTAGCTTAGTGGCATAGCCTTTGTGTTTCTGGATCTCGAAGGCTGTCGTGAAAGCCATTGTGAAGTAGGGCGAGTGCGTCGTCCCGTAGCGTGCATCGTTCAGGTGACTGTACTGCACTCCGTTAGACCTCCATTTTGGCACTTTATCTAAGAACCTCAGATCGGCTTCGGTTGTAGCACGCAGTACTTCTGGCTCGTCCGATGTGTATTCGCTTGGGTACAGGACACTGTCAGGTAGTTCGATCGCCGATGAGTCGTCTGTCGGCAGTGGATTTCTTTGGGCGCGCCGTGCACTGTCACCGCTCACAGGGCTCTCGAGTCGGACGTCATGTACGGCCTGGGTTGGCTGGTCGTCTCCATGACTCGGACCCGCTGGCGTGTCATCGCAACGACCCATCTGCTCACACTGTGGCGCCACCGTTTGCTTCTTGCGTTTGTCTGTGTTACTCAAAGCCAATATGTCACAGTCTTCGCCATTTCTAACATGCATTTTGTCGGCCGCTACATTGGGAAACAAGCTCGAGATCATGGTGTTGACATCAAAAGAGGTTACATCGTAGGGGTCTACCTCCTCGCCGTCTACCTCCAAGCTGTCTACCTCCTCGCCGTCTACCTCCATGTTCAGCATTGGAGCAACGATGTCGTAGGAATGATTTGTGGCGTTGTGCAGCATCAGCGCGGAAGCGTCTATAGTATCGAGATCCTCGATGTGTGCCATCAGCGGATATCCAGCGTTTAAATCATCGACGTCCGCCAGCGAGGTCCCAGTGTCGAACAAGCGGCTGTCGAATGAAAAGCTGATGGAATGGCATGGCTCGCTCGGGACAACGTTGTCCCCTATACTTGGAAATGTGATGTTGTGGGTGTCGTTGTTATGGGGAAAGTTCATTAGCTCTATGATGATGGGCTCATCGGTGTGCGTTTCAACATAAGACATTTTAGGTCGAGCGCTGCCGTTGTCCTGCGGATCACTGCCGCTGTCAGGAGCCAAGGGCCTCTTACCGGGTCCGTGGTAGGCATTATTACTAGCTTGGCTACGACGGAATTCATGTCGGCGTATTATCATGTCGTTGGGCATAGACACACACATAGCATTCACTGTGAGTGCACTTGCCAGTCCTCTGAAACATTCTAGCACTCTTGTGCCAGGCCTGTGGATCGGCGCGGTGAGAGATCCTTCAGATGGCACGGTTTGCTTCGGTGGTATCTCGATGACGGTGACGCGGACAGGTTCGGTCAGGCCGATCTCCGACAGCCGATCTCTCATAACGCTGTCGTCCGTCACGCTGTCGCCCAGCCAGACATAGCCGCCGTCCACTATCGACATGCATCGGACGCCAAACGATTCGGGTTGTAACGCGTCCCAAGTGCTCAGATCACGGAAGCCTTCTTTGCACAAGAGTAAGAACTGCGACTCGATAGTATCGGCACTGTCCGACGCGTCACTACTCCACCAACTGTCCACTGCACTCTCGACATCACCGGTGAGGGGTAGCAATATCTGCACCATTATCCCACAACAGGCCTTCCTCAGGCTCGTCTCGTCCGCCGCACTGTTTACTGCCCGGTACATCTTATTCATACAGACATAGGGTAATAGAGACACGACGTCCCACGTGCGCGTGTTCACTAGCAACGTCTTGATCAAGTCTCGGTGGGTAGCATACAGTTGCCTGGGAGGCACTGTGTTTTTCTCGTAGATATCTCTGAAGCAGCCCAACACGCCCGCGGCAACCCTGTGCCTGGTCACGGGTAGAATGGGATTGTCGTTACAGTGTTCCGGTGACAGCCACGACTCGAGAGGAATCCAGATCTCGTGTAGTGATACAATTGCACGCAGCGACAGCACGGTGCAGTCCACAGACTCCTCCAACACCAGCGAGTCCAGCCTGGGGGCGAGCGGTTTGCAACACGGCAGCGACATACCTAAGGACTCCCAATCTCTGGTGTTGTACGTTCTCACAGTGGCGTCCAAGACTGTATTGATGTGAAGCTTAGGCACGGGTGTCTGTAGCGAATACACGACAGAGTTGT
Source organism: Astatotilapia calliptera (assembly GCF_964374335.1). Taxonomy (NCBI): domain Eukaryota; kingdom Metazoa; phylum Chordata; class Actinopteri; order Cichliformes; family Cichlidae; genus Astatotilapia; species Astatotilapia calliptera. The sequence continues at coordinate 12,065,758 of NC_137424.1, forward strand.
CGTTTGCACGTGCGACGCTTTGTAATGTCGGAGACGAACATAGCGGAGCGTTGTACGCGTCGTCCTCGCACCACACGTCGCGGCATATGCACGCACTCTTGACAAACGAGTAGAGGGGCTCCGGTGTTCTATCTGCAAATTTGTCGTGTACAGGGTTCCACGTGCCGTGGGTTGTGGTGTTGGGCATTTCAAGATAATAAGGGATCTTGAGATTCAGTACCTTAGAGCTTTGTCGGTTCGTGTATCTCCACCACAGCTTTAGGAAAGTGATATCCTTATTCTGTCTATCGTGAAAGGTCAATGGCGTCTCTCCGTGCCCGTACTTGCTGTAGATGACAAGCACCAGTTCCTGCCTGCTCGCCTGATCGCTGTGTAACACGTGTCGTTTGTTCTTCACTGACCCCAGAAACAACATCACAAAATATGGCGTGTGGTACACAGCTAAGTGTTCCAAGTGTTTCAGAGACAACTGTTCCAAATCCGACATCTCACACCACGGTCTTCCGTTCTCGATCCCGTAGGCGACGGTTCCGTCGGCGGTCGGGGCCATTGTCACGCCATTGCACAATGCGCATCGATTGTCAGTGGCTACCCCGGGAAAAAACACACTCAATTTAAGTTGACATTGATGAGTGCGACACGGTTTGTCTTTATGAATGTAGCAGAAATCACGATACTGTCCATGGTCATGGCCGCTGACCGCGGCGATGTATGACTCCTGGTAATAGTACAGATGGTTGAGAGCGTCTTGGGTCGTTTCGAAAGTCACGTCGTTGTGCAAGGCTCCAGAATGCAGCGCTTTGGCAATGCGCTTCCACTCTGTAACACCATAATCCTGTTGAGCCATGACACTGTCCTGAAATACAAAGCATGAAACAGTATGGACTAGATGATAGTGTGCTTTATAAATAGTGTATAGTGCTACCCCAGTCTTTGCCTGATGGTGTACTACCTCAGTCTTTGTCTGATGGTAGCCCCAGCAGTGGCAATTTATTCACACACACACACACACACACACACACACACACACACACACACACACACACACACACACACACACAAATTTCCAAACGAAGGAGACAGCTTAGAGTATCGCACAATACGACGATCAAAGCCTGAACATGTTAAGCGAAGTGTCTGCGTCTGGTACAGTGTGACACAACATCATCTTGTACTGAGCGGTCTCCCAGTGGTAATACAGTGTGTGCTGAACGGCAAGGCCTTGACAGTCAGCGGCGTCTGTTTTGAGTGTCCATTCGATCAAGTCTGCCTTCATCTCATCTGTTATGTTCACGTCTGCGTATCTATCGCCACAAGTGTAAGGCGTTGGATGGCACGAACCCATTGAGGGTAACGTGTACCAGACGTCGAGCGGTTTACCTTGACAAGGCGAGCCCATCCTGCTTCTAGGGCCCGTAACGTGGCCGATTGCGGCCGTAGCTGTGGCTAAATCGCCGGTGAAATGTGTGTGTGTGAAAAACGACATGCCGGCGCGAGGAGGCTGCGGTAAAACGCCGGTGAATGTGTCCATGTCCACTAGTATATACCGGACTCCGAGAGTTTCGGCAGTGTAGTCTACCATCTGCACGTCCGAGGGCAATTCGTTGGAGTGGCCAAAGAGCCAACTCAACACTTTGCATTCTGTGTTCTGTACATCGCCGTTGTGGTTAGACCATAAGATGGCTTTCATGCCTTTGATCCTGGGTATGGCGTGGACGCATCTCGTTCTGGTGTCGAACGCCTTCCACCGTAGGTCTAACACATACATCCTCTCTGTCCTGATGGCCACTTCGTAACACTCGGAGGCTGACATGTATCCGGGTGGATGCACCGACTCCACGATACCCAACGCTGCGGCCTCTCCGAATATCCTATTGCCGTACTCGGGCGTGAGCCTACTCTGTTTGCGCGTCACAATGTACATGGCGCTGTAGTTATCGCAGCCCGGGAACATGTCAATCGTTATGGCGTTCGGCAGCTCGGGGTCGACGGCTGTTCGGTTAAGGTTGAATTGTTCAATCACAGCTACGGGTCTGTCCACTGTGCAGCCAAAGTGCGTAGGCCTTCTTCTGTACACGTAAAGCCCCGGAGGCAGCCACTTGGATCTCTGTATCTGATACACAACCACAGCGTCGCAACACTTGGTGTAGTCCGTGCTGCGATGGTTCAATATCCATCTGTACGCTGTGACGACTTGGCTCATCTCGAAGGCCCATAGCGGCCTGCCTCCGGATCGCGCTCGATATGCTGCTGCTCTCGCGGAGACCCGGTCGTGTCTCACGTGATCGACTCGTCGCACTATATCACCGGCTTTGCCGTCTGTACGCTGATCACAAGGACAGCGTACCTTTGCCGAACCGGAGGTCCGCTGCAGCAGTACGTGTACGCTGTGAGCAAAGTTGAACCTGTGATCTGAACACGGGGCCACCGACATCATTTCAGTCAGACGGAAGCCTTCCGCCCCGGGGACGTAGACCATGTCATCTATCACAGGCATGGGCTCCAGCGACAGTGCTTTGAATAGAGCACAGCAAAGCCCTCGGTTCGCCATCGAAAACGCTTCGTTGTCCGCGACTCGGGTTCCAGAAGAGCTGCTGAGAGATTGCGAGACGAAACGCAAAGACGCTCTGGTCAGGTCTGTGTGCAAAGCTACGAACCTGTACAGGCGCGTATCTACGACGAGCTACAAAGACACGCGGAGCGGCCGACTGGGTAAACCCGGACACAAAAAACACAACAGCAATGACTCGAAGTGCCTAGTGTGTCGGGTGACCTTGGTGAAAAGCAGCAAAGACAGACACAGAGCAGGCGTCAAGCTTCGGTGTCCCTGCAACGTGAGAGTTTGCAGCATGTGTTTAAGAGGCAATCCTACATGGTACTTAAGTCAGCCGCACTTCACGTCGTGTGAGGTCATGTCGCGCTTTGTGTGCGGGATATGCTCGACCTTTCAGGATGCTGTGGAAAAAGTGTGCTGTCTTTGGCTCTGTGCCGGATGCTCGGCCGGGCGTAGCGCGGGCGAGCCTTGTGTCAAATGTTCACGAGAGACTACACGCGGCAAGCGTCGTGAAATGTGCACGTTGTGGCCAAAGACGAGATCTGCGGCGGACTGCCCGGCGGATGACACACGGCGCGTTTGCGACGTGAGCAAAGTGGACCGTTATAGACAGGAGATCAGACATCGTGTACTGCGCAAAGTGTCGCAAAGCAGACACATTTCTCCATCTGACATCAAAGTATTGTTTCATGACACGCACGCCGCGTCCGAGCCGTGTGCGTGTGATTCCACTCAGGGATCGGCTCTGTGCACAAGCTGCACTCCGGTGCTGACCATAATGGAACTGCTGGCTAAGAACCCCAAGCCCCTGATGGCGTCTCTCGCAGAGAGAGCTATACCGGGTAGAGCCCTCGTTCGACACACGTACAATAGAGACCTGTTACTGCAAATGTTAAACGATCAACGTTTGCCATTTTGTTCAAACGCACATAACTGCAAAGGCATGCTGGTCAGCGCAGCCGACGGCAAACGCCGGCCGCTGAGAGCGTTGATATCACCTCAAGCGTACGCCGACGTCGCGAGGTGTGACAACGACACCGCGAACACATATGGAGCAAGCCCTACGGCTTGCATATTGTGTTTGCTGTTCAACCAGTCGAGCTCTGTGTCACGCATGCTGAGCTCAGAATCACTGTACCTAGAGCCACCGCCAGCTGGACCCGTGTACTATTTCAACATAAAGTTGTCACCTGACCTTGGAATACCACAAGTCGACATTGGAGAATATCACAATTACACAGTGTGCTTTAAAGGCACGGCGTGCTGCTTCAAACCTACATTCTATTACAACTGGAGAGACGTGTTGGCTGCATTACGGATTGACAACGTGGGAAAGGTAACACTCTTACCTGTGTGTTGAACGAAGTGAAGCTCGACGGAATCCTGGGCTTGAACTGGTGTGAACTGGTGTGAACTGGACGAAGCGGTCTCCTGTGTGTATATTCGAGAAAAAAATCACAATCAATTACACGGTCTGCTTCAACACTAGGTTTACTAACCTGCGCAAATTTGCGTAACTTCCCTAAACCCAACACCCCCTAGAATTACTGGCTTTTTTATTTTCTGGTGCAAGTCCCGAAGTGTTATCACCCATGCTGAGATTTTCACAGGTCGTCAGCTTGTTTCTCCTCCGGTTTTTTGTTGTGCAAACCACCCATTATCCTTGAGGCCTGGCACATTTACATTTGCTCACTCGGAGTTGCTCAGATCCAAGGCAGGCCAAACCTCTGTGCTAAAACTTTCAGAAATGCCTGCCGTATCTATATGCCACACATCGACTGACCTGTACATATAAAAGACACACATTCACACCTTCCTCGACTCTCAGCACAGATCTTCCATTGTGTCATGCAGGTGCAAGAGAACATGTCAGAAATTCACCTGTGCCAAATGCAGGGATGATGGATACTGGGTCTGCAAACGCTGCAAAGTCTGAAACACTTGGAAATAAAACAGACGTGTGTACCCGTATATTGTGAATGTGTGTCCTTTGCGTGTAGGTTGTATCACAGACATTTGGCCTGCCTTGGATCTGAGTAAACAAATGCCAATGTTACACACACACACACACACACACACACACACACACACACACACACAGCAAATCTGGTCCTCGCCGACCCACAGCACGGTCCTCGCCGACCCACAACACGGTTCTCGCCGACCCACAGCCGTGTTGCCGATGAAGAATATAAAGCCAGCTGCTGACTTGTGTGAGTGCTGCTATTGTTCTGAAACCATGGGCACGAAGGTCGCGGTACCTGTCAAGACATACGATGGTGATGTGTTCCTCGTTAAAGTATGCCCGAGAGGTACGGGTTGCAATACTCCTATAGATGACATTAACGTCAAGGGACGCGTGGAGCTTGGAATCCACCTCGACCTCTGTAAATCGGAAGCCTACCCATGTTCACTCGGGTGTGACCTCACCTCATTGCCGACCGACATTGTAGTGTCCACATGCAGTGGGAGTGTGCGTTTGGGAGACACGTACCACATTACGGCAAAAGGCGACGTTGTGGTGAACGACAACCTGGACTCGCTTGCAAAAGGCCCAGCTAAACGTGATGAACTGCGAGTGCACCTTAACAAGGACGAACGCTCCTGTGTCGTCTACACTGCCGGCGCGGACCCCGATCGGCGCGACCACGGCGTATGCATTATCGCCTCTAACTTCATAGAACCGAATGGTAGATTGGTGGCCGAAGAACTAGAGGTGATGGAAAGGCCTGGGTACACGAAACTCGAACCACAGACTGGGGTGAACAATGAGGTAGATGGCTCCATGATAGTGGACTTTTACATACGCCCCATCGCCCCGGATTTACAATATGACAAGTTTTGGTTTTCTCTTAACCCTGTGAGCGAACAATGGTTTCAACCTCCAGCTAATGTGAAGACGCGCAGGGCGGGAAGCCCCGATCAGGTCCGTGGGGGGCTGACGATATGCAGAGGAGATGCATCTGTCTTCATAACGGCAACAGGCATGGTTCACCTTAACGGACCTGTGTGGGTGCACGTTGGTACTAGCACCGATCAGGAGAGCCCTGGAGTCAGAACGGTGGTTGTGTTTGAGTGAATGTCTCCATTTTGTCAATGTGATCTCCCGAACATAATTGTACACTGTTGGTCACGGAAAGATCACATCTGTTGTTACTACCCCAGACTGTACATGAAACCAAATAAAGTTTGTCTTGTACGTACTATAAACCGAGTCTGTGAACGTTTTGGTATTACACAGCACACGTACTCACACATAGCCGATGACACAGTCAAGCTGATACGCGGTAACCCCTTTGTGTATTTCTTTTGTTTTATTTGACAAATGGTGATTACAATGTCAACACATACAGTAGTGACAAGGATTGACAAGAACTAATATTGCACATAGAAACTAACATACTGCAGGTCGGGAAGGTTGGAACTGCAGGTCGGGAACGTTGGAACTGCAGGTCGGGAAGGTTGGAACTGCAGGTCGGGAAGGTTGGAACTGCAGGTCGGGGACGACTCCAAACTCCGCCATGACCAAGACCAAAGAGCTTTCGAAGGACACCAGGAAAAGTATTGTAGACCTACACCAGACTGGGAAGAGTGAATCTACAATAGGCAAGCAGCTTGGTGTGAAAAAAATCAACTGTGGGAGCAATCATCATCAGAAAATGGAAGACATACAAGACCACTGATGGTCTTTTGACCGTGGGGTCAAAATGATCATGAGAACGGTGAGCAAAGATCCCAGAACCACACGGGGGGGCCTGGTGAATGACACTATTGCCAGTAAGTTACTGGAATTACTGATCTACAGTATCTTTACTGTTGTGATGTTTTACAGTTCAACCACTTTACTGTAAACATATATTACAGTATAACAACAGCTTTACTGTAAATGTGGTTTACAGTTAGAAAGACTTACCGTGATTAAGTTTTATAGTATCACTGTACTGCAAATGTGGTTTATGGTATAACACTGTAATTGTGTACAGTATAATTTGTTTAGACTGTAATTGTGTTTTACAGCATATGAAATAATATTAACATTCATATTCGATATAAGAACATTTAAAACCCTCAGATGGTCATAGTCAAAAAAGGGACCCTTTTGGGTCCCCTTGGATTTTTGATTCTCAATATATCAGTCATTTTAAAGACTAGTTGCATGAAACTTGGCTAGGATGTGCATTTTAGCATTATTTTTAAAATTCATTGATCCCCTCTATGGTGTTGTGTATAGTAAAGGAGATTCACATAAGTGTTACCATCTGTGGTCCTCGTACCATTTTGGGTCCCATTGACTCCCATTATAATCACATATTTTCGATATACTGTAATCCTGACATGTGATAATTTTTTTCTCGTGAATACCTAATGGATCTAAGCCTCAGGCTTCAAAATAAAGGAAAAATATGTTTTGGATCCAATGAGCACAATATTAGGTACAGCACCACCATAGACATTTTCAGTGGTTTTGAATGCAGGACATGGTTATCTTATTATGCAAAATACATGACAATAAAACAGCTGACCACCATAAAATAGTCTCGATGTAGTGGAACTGATATAAGAGAGTGGTGTGAATGTGATTGAGAATATATTTATAATATATATTACGGGTTTCCCCCCAAAAAAAAATAAATAAATAAAAAATAAACAGGGGTTTTTATGACAATAAAGCCATAAAAAACCTAAAAATTATTAAAAAAATTATGAAAAACTTTATATCAGTGGATAGGTCTGAAGTTGTTTAAAAGATCTGATGTGAAAAAAAATGAAAAAAAATTCATAAAATCCATTGCTATATCACCTTTTGGATGGGGACCATTTTGGGTCCCGAGGACCATAAAAGGGTGTAAATTTGAAAAACTCTTATTGCTCCAAAAATAATAAAGTATCCAAATCAATTCTGTTATGAATTTTTTACCTATCCAAGGCTCTAATAACCTCATGCCAAGTAGTTCCATTTGCAACTCATTTTTTAAAAATATTGCATATTATGATTTTTTACCCCCCAAAAAACAGAGGTTTTTATGACAATAAAGCCATAAAAACCTAAAAATTATTAAAAAAAATTATGAAAAACTTTATATCAGTGGATAGGTCTGAAGTTGTTTAAAAGATCTGATGTGAAAAAAAATGAAAAAAAATTCATAAAATCCATTGCTATATCACCTTTTGGATGGGGACCATTTTGGGTCCCGAGGACCATAAAAGGGTGTAAATTCTGACGACCATCCATTAAGAACAATATGTACGTCTCCCACAGTGTGTGTCTGACAAGGTGATCAGCAACACAGGGGGCACCACAGGGGACTGTCCTCTCCCCCTTCCTCTTCACCCTCTACACCACAGACTTCAGCCACTGCACAGAGACCTGCCATCTTCAGAAGTTTTCTGATGACTCTGCGGTGGTTGGATGCATCAGCAGGGATGATGAGACAGAGTACCGGGCTGTGGTCGACTCCTTTGTCACGTGGTGTGAGCAGAATCATCTGCAGCTCAACGTGGCAAAGACCAAGGAACTGATCGTGGACTTCAGGAAGACCAGGAAACACTTGACCCCTGTTTCAATCCAGGGGGTCAGTGTTGACATTGTGGAGGACTATAAATACATTGGAGTACACATTGACAATAAACTGGACTGGGCTAAAAACACCACAGCACTTTACAGGAAGGGCCAGAGTCGTCTCTATTTTTTGAGGCGACTGAGGTCCTTCAACATCTGCCAGAAAATGCTGAGGATTTTCTATGAGTCTGTGGTGGCCAGTGCGATCCTCTATGCTGTTGCATGCTGGGGGAGCAGGCTGAGGGTCGCAGATGCCAACAGACTTAATAAACTGATCCGTAAGGCCAGCAATGTTGTGGGGATGGAGCTGGACTCCCTCAAGGTGGTGTCGGAGAGGCGGATGCTGTCCAAGATAAAGACAATGTTGGATAACACCTCCCACCCACTCCATGACATGTTGGTCAGTCACAGGAGCTCGTTCAGTGAGAGACTGAGATTACCGAAAAGCACCACTGAACGACACAGGAAATCATTCCTGCCTGTGGCCATCTCCCTGTACAACGCATCCACTTAACACACTGTTTGCTGCTACAACTACACATGTTTCTTTTCCAAATCATTATTTATAAGTGACTTATGTATGTATGTATGTATGTATGTATGTATGTATGTATGTATGTATGTATGTATATATATATATATTGTACTATTCTTAGTTAGCGTATTGTCTGTCTTGTCTTAATGTTGGTTTAAAATGGAGCACTGTAACAAAAAATAATTTCCCCCAGGGATCAATAAAGTATTCTGATTCTGATTTACAAAAAACAATATAATTCAATAAAGTAGTCTCAGAATAGTGAATTAAACCAACATTTATTGTTGATATTTTTTGTTGATATTTTTTTAACAAGAAAAACATTTTTCAACTGAATAAAAACAATGTCAATAACCAAAATAAATAGAAGCGTACATGAAAACTACACAGTCCTTCACCTTTCTGTGTCTGATTTTTTTAAGGAAAACAGTTTTTCATTCCACTAAAAACAGGACAAACCCACCAGCATGAACATTAAATAAACTATTACAATTGTAAAACAAAAATCATTTACAAAATATAATAATTATCAGTGGGTCCCAGGAAATAGAATGTGACATGGGATTTAGATTTCCGTTACCAGGATGGTCGGGTTCAGCGTAGTCTTTATCACCACCTGTCAAAGACACATCATCAATATTCATGTTTGCTCAGGTTATTCACTTGTTCACATCTGTCTGAGATCATTCATACTGTTGTATGGAGTGTACAGTATGTATATAATTATCAGCTATGTAAAAGATATTATCATCTCTGTATTCTTACCTAGTTGGAAGTCCTCCATTCAAACTCAGAGAGCCGCTGGAGGAAGGTGGTGATCTGAGGGCTGATGCTTGTAACCTTCCTCTTTACGACACGACCTGTCTTGCAGCTTGTACCAAGTTTTGCAGGGCATTTTGTTCCCATGTCTGGATTGATCCTCACAAAAGAACCTTTTAACGGAAAAAGGGCTGCTTTAATTTCAAAATTAAAACATACATTACAGCAATCACCTATATGTTTCTGCAACTGTAGTCAAGCTATCACATATATTTCATTCTTAAATGGTGTAAGCTTTAATGGTGTAAAGTATTTACCTCTGTATCATCTCCAGTGTGATGGACGCTGACTCCTGATACTCAAGGTTGAAAACGTAGTATGACGCAAAGAAGACAGCAAGGGTGCTGGTAAAGTCATGCATCTGCTCAGGCTCATAAAATACCTTGCCCTCCAAACTGATCATCCAGCGGCTTGCAGACATGAAATTATTCCCTAAAAACAGACAAGAGTCCAATAAGACAATGTGCTCACCCTTACAAATAAGGTTTCCACAAGAATGCTGGATAGCAGGCCTCACACTGTAAAAAAAAATAGAATCCACACGGTTTGCTGCTGTTTCTCTTATTATTTATTATGTCATGAAAATTATGATCAATTACAGGAAAAAACTGCCTAATGTTTTGGCATTTTGGCCTGTGCTGAAATGTTAGGCTGTTTTTTTTTCCTGTTGGTCATTGTGTATAATAAGAGAAACAGCAGCAAACTCTGTGTATTCTATTTTTATACAATATAAAACAGACAAACCCCTGTTAAGTAAGTTGTTGTGGGTACAAATACCACAATAATTACATAGATTTTTTACAAAAATATTACAAGAGGAAACTATTTATTTACCGAGCGCTTACCCTTGGTGTGATGGGTAAGGTCATCTCTCTCTCAACAGACATCTTGGTGGAAAAAGCCTTTAAACACAAACACTGAGGCTACATCACACTGTCAGCGCAGCCAGCAAGGGCAGGAGGACAGCAATGTACCACACTGGGCGGGAAAAGACAGAGAGACAATTGTTAATTTAACGTTGCATTTATTTAACCCTTGAAAAATATATTTACATAAGTAAATAAAAGAAAAAAAACACACAACCCATCTTTTCGAGAATAATTCAACTAATTGCTCTTTTGACCAACCTAACACAGACGTTACATGGTTTTCCTATGAAAAAGACCCTGGAAGACGTTGTATTAAAGGAAAAAAAAAACCATACTCCCCTTCCCACTTAAAAAATTAATAAATATTAAACTTAGGTTGGAGTTCCTCGCGCCACCAACCTAATGTCACATTAACTTTTTAATGTTGTGTACTGCAGCTCACACAAAATTAAATAAAGCAGGCTAACCTACATGAGCAAGCTCAAAACTGGATAAGATTGTTTTAGCAGTCTCTAAATTTCCAAAAAAGAAGTTGTCTTTCTTTATTCTCATTAAATGTGTATTTTTACCTGCTGCTTAGTCAAACTCTCTAAGTTTGTGCAGCTTCCCCGCTTGAAAGGGATTGATGCATCTACCACAGGTGTTTAACTGGGTTTCACTCAATGACCAGGCAGATCTTTTGTTTTTCCTTTTCTTTAATCTTCTTTTCGGCCACAGTCAGCCATAGGTGAAAACCCTTTAAATACAAACCAAAAAACCCAAATACAAATTATGTTTGTTATCACACATCTGCAAATATTGTAAACAATCCCAAACACATTTTCTTTTTTTCCTTTTTTTTTTAAACACATCAATGCAGTGCATAAGCTTTGTAGTACAATATTTGCTTGAGTATTTTTAAATGCTCAAATTACGTAATTCACTAACAATTGTACATACACCTTGAGAAATACTGCTTTCTATTAAAGTGCTAAATTAAATAATCAATCTGCATTAGAACTTGAGCAGTAACAATAGTATTTATAACCAGCTTCTCTTAACCATATGCAAGCATTAACAGTCTTCCATATGCAGACCAACAATAAACAATGTTTACGAGCGTGCCGCTCGTAAACAGGCGACCAACTCACGACACAGTGCTAATGCTACATGCTAGCGGCAGCCGCGATTCTTTAGCAACTCACTTCAAAGTCTTTTACCATAGTCAGCAACCATTCCCTTACCGGCTGCCTCCCTGGCTTTGTAGATACTTCAGTTCCACACAATATTCATGTTGGCGACAACTTATTGAAGGAATTATACTGGGCTTTTCCCGAAAGTGGCACCTTCCTATTGCTTCCCAGTTCGCCTTTCTTTTTCTTCCCGACAGAAACCCAGACACAAGATTAGTTCCGCCCTCCAGTCTGTCACGTTTACGTTTTCCCTCAGGGCTTCACCTCCTACTCGGTTTGACTTGACAGTCATAGAACAGAAGCGCAGGAGGACAATGCACCACACTCGGCGGGGAAAAAAAGACAAAGACTGTCGTTGCGCCTGTGTTCCTCGCCCCTCCCCGTGTAAAATATATATCTAAATATATATTCAAATAAGAAAAGAAAAAAAACACACACAACCTATTTTTTCCAGAATAATTCAGCTAATGTGCTATTTCGACCAAGCTAACACCGATTTTAAGCCCTCCCACACACACACAAACTATACATGCTCTTAAGAATTAATAAACGAATATGTTAGGGTAGGAGAGTCCTTTGCATTACCTTATGATGTCCCGTTTGCAGTTTCCACACAGAGGTCCAACAATAACAGGTGCAAAATCTTTTGTCCTCTCGAGAATATCGTAAGAGTGAAGAGTTAACGAAGTTGGCCTTTCCTCTCCTGTCAATCACTGGATCACAGGTCATGTCAGTCAGGATATGGAGTGGTGGTTGGTAGAGGTAGGTGGGTAGGCGGGGCCAGCATGCATTCAGTGTGTGTTTCACTACGTTGGGTTGACTAGTTCCCAGAAGAGTTCTGTACATGTTGCACGTTCAGTAAATGAGCAATTCAGTTACTGCTCGACTGAGAAGCCTCCGCCAAATTATTACAATATTCTCCACTGACTGAAGTTCGCCTTTGGCAACGCAGTGGCAAGCATTTGCAGCAGCTGTGCATGTGCATACAACTGCATGCAGCAGATTAGATGATCAGAATTCCTTACACACAGGCAAGTCCCGTAAAAAGTCAAAACCATAATACTTTCACTGGTATCATACTGACAAATGGCATAGGTTGGAGGAAAATCTGGAAATTGTTGACAGTGAAAGAGTTAAAATGTAATGCACTATTGCAACCAACCACTGAAAGAGTACAAAATACACAAACAGTATGATCATTCAAATCACATTGTGCTGCCACTGCTGGGGTGCGGTAGCTCCACCACCCCACTAGGGGGAGGAAGCGGGTTTGTGTATTCAAGTTTCTCTAGTAAAGGAAAAGTTCATGGAGTCTGGCCAAGTTGATACCAGCACACAAAATATTAGCTCTGAAGTTGGCTGTACTGGAGCATGAGAAATATATGCTTGTGTAACGATGTAAAAGAATGAATATGGTTTTGTTGTTGTTAAATTCCTGTTAAACTTGGGATCGCAACCATGGGTTTATTTTGGAACTTTTATTTTGAAAATCCGCAGCGGAAGTCTGCTACTGGTAAACGGGCTACCCCCCTGCCTATCGTTAGGAGCAATGAAGCTTTCGCTGTGGTAAGTCCTCTCCGTCCGCTCTCACAGAGCATGAGTTTAAAACATATTTTTTAAATCCTCATCCAGAGAGTTTTATTCACACAGCGCTGGAAAGAGAAGCTGACCAGGGGTTACACTTGTAAGTAGTGATGGGCAGATGAAGCCCCATGAAGCACTGAAGCTTTTCATCCAATTGGTTCACCCCAACGCGAAGCTTCATGAAGCTTCATTTGCTCTAGTAGGACACCTACTGGACGTAAAAATAATAGCTGGCATGAATTTGAAGAGTGTGGCATTTTGCACACAGCCTGTAAATGTCAACAACAAAAGGAGTGTGTAAAACATGTATATTGTAGTGATGGCAGTATACTGTGTATATTTATAGTGGCAGTATGGGAAATGATCATTTGGAAATGCTTGAAATGGAAATGATCATTTACTGTGAGGTGAGGTGTGGTTGGGGTGTGGACAGTAGTTGTGCTTTTGTAACGTTGAGGTATGGACAGCTACACACTGAGGCTTTGAGCCTCAGTCCTGCCTGTTCACATTTTATTCTGTAAAAACTAAATTTTCACTGCTTTTACGTCCTTTTTAGTGGGGAGAACATAGCTGGGATTTAATGATTTAACAAATCTTTTGAATCCTTTGTCCTCCACAATGCTAAATGGCTGGGAGTCCTCAATCACCATGCTGACCAGGTCTTCATCTATTTGAGATTGTTCTCCTGAGGAAAGACAATAAAGACAAAGCACAAATATAAATATCACACACGTAACTTATAACAGTTGTATAATATTGTTATATCATTTAGTAACATTACTGCATGCTATATTATCATTGCATTTGATGGCTCACCTGGTCTTGCTCCACAATCGGTGTTCCTCTTATTCTCATGCAAAGCTCTGTAGTGCCTAAGCATGGATGAGGTGTTGTTGTTATATCCCAGCTCCCTGGCACATAGCAAACACTTCTCCTTGTACAAAAGTCAAGACAGCTCAACATAAATTGTATTGCACCATCAGTATCATGAAAATACATCTTCTGTAGAAATTTACATACCTTGTTGGGAGGAATAAAATCAAAATGTTCCCACACAGGGGAGGACATCCTCCTCTTCTTAGCTGGCTCCATTCTCTCCTGACTTTCTCTCCTCACTCTCATAAACCTCCAAACGGTCTCCAAACTCTCTCTAACCGCAACTCTCCATCAAACACCCACATTTTGAATGAAGTCTGAGGGGTTTATATTGCTGTCATATCTCGCGGCAAAGTTCGAACCACTTCATGAACCAGTCACGTGGTACAGCCGGGCAGCGAGGCTTCGGACGTCATCATTTTCAGCTCCTCCCATAAATGAAGCAAGCCTCGATACGCGCTTTGCGGAAACGCCCCCTCCATTACTCGACACACGCTCCGAAGCCTCGATACAGAACGTCCCATCACTACTTGTAAGTACGATTATATTCTGTGTTCATGTTAAGCATGTGATGTAAAATGGGTTGTTGACTCTCATATTTGAAGCCGGCATGTTAGCTGCATTGCCGATGCTAATTCATTGTGTGTTAGCATCAAGCTAGCGGGATTTGGAGTTAACATGTTTTCATTTATTTGTCTTGGTTATACCAGCTATAGTTCAAGTTGCTAAGTCTTCAGTCTGTATTTTGTAATGTGAGAAATATATTATGTTCCAGATGTATGTTTTAATATGTTTTTCTTATGTCTCTCCTTTTGAAGAACTGTTTATCTATCTGCCAAACTGGAACGTACAGGGAGGGCCGAACACACATAATACAGTAGCTGCTAATGTGTTAACGGTAGGTATAACTACTATCGCAATTTTGTTTTAAAAAATACAGTAAGTAAATGTAAATAACCTTAATATACCCATAATGCAAAGCAATAATTAACTGTAGAAATGTTTTCAGGTAAGTTACTGGGCATTTTGTGGTATTTTACTGTGGAAAAAATACAGCAAAGGTTAACAGTGCACATTGTGAAAAAATTTCGTACTGTAGTTCTTTAAATCGGTTACAAACATAGATTTTAGATGGAAGGAGCAGGATTTTTGTCCCATGCTTGTATATCTATTTCACATTTAAGCAGCGTCCCCCAAGATTTTCTCAATTATGGCAGTTTATCCACAATTAGGGCATAAATTTATTACAACTGGAGAGACATGCTGACTGCATTACAGATTTACAATGTGGGAAATATAACATAACATAACATAACTCTCACCTCTGTATTGAAAGAAATGAAGCTCAACAGACCTGGCCTTGGAACTAGATGAAGCTGTCTGTCACGGCGGGGTGCACACCCGATGTGGAAACAGGACCCAAAGCAGATGATGACGAGGAGTAGTAAGTTTAAACAGAAAAGTGATCCTTTATTGAGATGACGGCAGGGAAAACCAAGAAACCAAAGCAAACTGTCAAAAACACTACGAAACAAAACACTAAGAGGTACTAAGACCTATAACTATAACTGTGGAAAACAGGCAAAGACGAAAACTAAGGCTAAGGTCAAAATAATAGAACCAGGCTAGATAGGGCAGAATGAACAGACGACCCAACAATGGCATGCAGAAAACAAAGGGCTTGAATATATAGATGACTTAATGAGGTTAAAATTGAACATATGTTATTCTGACAATGTGTTCTTCGTTCATATTCTGTCCTGTTATCCCTAATCACCCTAATGACAGGACATAAACATAATGTCCTGTCATTAGGGTGATTATATTTGGAGAGCATTTTCTCATTATCATTATAACAGCTGGGATCATTACGCCAAAATAAACAAATTACACATCCCACCGCAGTCAATTATGGGATGCATAATGTAGTCTGGCTGTGTATATGTATGTATGTATGTATCTAGTATAGATAAGAGGGCACTGTTGCCCAAAGGTAATGACTCATAATCAGAATCAGAATCAGAATGGGTTTATTGCCAGATGTTGAGGTTTACAACATTAGGAAATTGCTGCGGTGCTTCAGTGCAGACAATAAGAATTAAAGTGCTATGTAGAAAGAAAGATATGTGCATGAGATATACATGAGAATAAGAATTATGAGTGCTACGTAGAAAGATATATACATGAGTGCAGGTGGTGATCAGTGCCAAACATGAAATGATGAAGTGACACAGCGTAGGGTCATGTGTTAGTGGCGGGGACAATCATGTGGTAATTGTTCATGTGTCCAACAGCAGAGGGGAAGAAACTGTTCTTATGGCGAGACGTTCTGGTGCGAATGGACCGGAGCCTCCTGCCTGAGGGGAGCAGGTCAAACAGACTGTGTCCAGGGTGAGAAGGGTCAGCTGAGATCCGGGCTGCACGCCGCAGTGTCCTGGAGGTGTACAGGTCCTGCAGAGATGGGAGTCTGCAGCCAATCACCTTCTCAGCAGAGCGCACAACACGCTGCAGTCTCTGTTTGTCCCTGATAGTGGCTCCATATTATATGCATTACAACACTGAGTCCTTCCAGTGACGTGCATTTGATGTCATTATGCTTGGTGTTGATAGAAATACTGAAATCTCTCTAAGTGAAATATTATTGTGTCCCGGGTTATTATGCTTGAATAATTGCTCTGCGTCAGAACAACCAGCTGCTGCGAATGCAGCAGTAAAGAAAATATGTGTTTTTCCTTCAGTCCGATGGAGGATAAATCTTAGAAAGAGTAAAAAGCAGTTGAACGATAATTTGAAGAAAGAAAATCCAGATTCTACCAGTTTCAGGCTTTGATTTGCTCAGGGGCAGTTGACAGCAGATCGACAGGGCCTGGCTTCAGACACGGTCAGCGTGAAGCAGAGGCTCGTGTTGGAGGGGCGGGCTGAGTCCGTTTGAAGTGTGTCTGTGTAAAAATAGCCGCTCCAGCCGTTTTGCGCGCCCTGGCCAGGCATACCAACCTTGGAACCAGGTGTACCTACAGCCAGCTCGCAGGAGGGATCATGGGAAACAGTTTAGTTGCACATGGCACATCCAGGGCACAGCTACCTGCTGCACGTGCTTATCATCTCACCCACAGATGTGGGTGTGATGTGAACAGATGTTCACTGTGATATGTAAGACAGACATACAGTATCATAATATCGCAGCCTGTTTGCATTAAAACTCTCCTCTCACTGTCATTGGTTTAGCTTGAGGTTTTCAAACTGATAAGAAATAAATATACTGCTGTGATATAAGACAGACATACAGTGAGTGAGTCAGCCAAATACATAAAATTAAACATGGCTGATGTTATTCCAGGTACACACGTACCACAGACTTTTTAGGCATGTGTGAAAAGAGGTGTGCTCACTTCAGTCAATCAATCATACTATGTGTATTCTTCCCTTCGCTTCCCTCCAAGACATCTACAGGAAGCGGTGCCTGAGGAAAGCGGGGAGGATCATCAAGGACTCCAGTTACCCCAGCCATAAACTGTTCAGACTGCTTCCATCAGGAAGGAGGTTCTGCAGCATCCGGTCCCGTACCAGCAGACTGAGAGACAGCTTCTTCCACCAGGCCATCAGACTGCTGAACACGTCATAGACACCTCAGCTTCACTACTGGAACTTCAACATTATGCACTCCACACTGTATATAAATGCCACTTGTTTTGCACATATTCAACTCTGTATATTCTATATATTTTATTATTATTATTATTATTTTTTTATTATTTTTATTTATCTATTTTTTACTATTTAATTTGTAAAAATGTGTATACACACACACAGGAAAATATTTAGTATACACATCCAGAAATGCATACACTATTATATATTGTACATACAGTGGGGCAAAAAAGTATTTAGTCAGCCACCGATTGTGCCCCCACTTAAAATGATGACAGAGGTCAGTAATTCGCACCAGAGGTACACTTCAACTGTGAGAGACAGAATGTGAAAAAAAAAATCCATGAATCCACATGGTAGGATTTGTAAAGAATTTATTCGTAAATCAGGGTGGAAAATAAGTATTTGGTCAATAACAAAAATACAACTCAATACTTTGTAACATAACCTTTGTTGGCAATAACAGAGGTCAAACGTTTACTATAGGTCTTTACCAGGTTTGCACACACAGTAGCTGGTATTTTGGCCCATTCCTCCATGCAGATCTTCTCGAGAGCAAGCTCTTTGGTCTTGGCCATGGCGGAGTTTGGAGTCTGACTGTTTGAGGCTGTGGACAGGTGTCTTTTATACAGATGATGAGTTCAAACAGGTGCCATTCATACAGGTAACGAGTGGGGGACAGAAAAGCTTCTTACAGAAGACGTTACAGGTCTGTGAGAGCCAGAGATTTTCCTTGTTTGAGGTGACCAAATACTTATTTTCCACCCTAATTTACGAATAAATTCTTTACAAATCCTACCATGTGGATTCATGGATTTTTTTTCACATTCTGTCTCTCACAGTTGAAGTGTACCTCTGGTGCAAATTACTGACCTTTGTCATGATTTTAAGTGGGGGAACTTGCACAATCGGTGGCTGACTAAATACTTTTTTGCCCCACTGTATATTTATTAGTTTCAGGTTGGCCATTCTTGTATTTTGCTCGTTTGTGTTGTTGTGTTTGCACATCTCTGTTGCTTGTGGGGTTCGCACACAAGAATTTCACTCGCATGTGCTGTGCCAGTGTGCCTGCACATGTGATGTGACAATAAAAGTGATTTGATTTGATTTGATTTGATTATTCTTTGACAGACAACAGAGCACCAATCAGGCTCTCCAGGGAATCCCAAGTCAACAGGACCCTTCACCATCATACATCCCTCTTGCTGTAGGCTGTAGAATAGATCTGTAGCTTGGTCTCAAGAGCCGAACAAGAAATATTGTCATCAGTTATAGTCATGGTTGAATTGGGCTATAGCCTCTGTCCAGGTCCACCTAAAGCAACAGGTAAATCTCATCTCATTGTTATTCTTTCATCATTGCGCATGCTCACATAGTTTTCATCCTGGATTTTAACTGCTGATGAGTACTTAGTAACCATCAGTAACTCCCTTTCACACATATAGACTGTGTGGTGTCGGAATAACATACACGTTGAACCACAGACACATAAGGAACAATAGTCATTGCATCTTCAACACGACTAGTACCAGCTACAAGTTGTATTCAGTTGTATTATTTTTGTGTTATTTTCTCCCACGAATTTGCACATTTTTATTTTTGAAGAATTTGTGTTTTTGTAAGTTTTCTATTGCTAAAATCAGGTCAGTATCTGCAAATCTGAATTCAAGAATAAAGAATGACCAGAAACTCTGTGGTCAGGTATTCCAGATTTGCACACAGGTACTATAAACCTGAAGAAGGCCAGGCTACTGCTATGCAGAAGGGAACTGTAAGGACCTGATGGGAAAGGAGCAGTGTTAGACAAACAGCAGTCTGGTATCCAGGTTACACTAAAGGAAAGGGGTCGACAGGGACTGAGAGGCCCTGTTGTTAGAGGATGACTTCAAGTAGATCCTTTTGTTGAAGAGGATTACCCTTATTTCATTCCTGACCGATAACTACACTTATTATATTCCCGCAAATCACACGCATGCAGTTCTGCATGGTAGTGAAACCAAAGCACGTGCAAGGTTTCTGTGTCACAAAGACGCACATTTCAATAACAGACAGCTGCATGCCAAGGTGCTTCGGTGAAAACAAACACTCTGTGCCTTTCTGTTGGCGGAATCAAATTTACCTTGGACGGCAGCTGTTTAACTGGCGCCAACTTTACCACTTTTGTCACGAAAATCTTCAACATGGCTCAAAAAGAATACAAGTAGCAGCATTCTCCGCCTGCCTCTTTCTTGTATATGTGTCTGAAAGCCAGTGTTTGACTGTGTGAAGAGGCGAAAGGCCTACTGGTGGAAGGGGTGGACCTAGAGTGTGGAGTGTCTAGTATTCTCAGGGAATTTAAAGACGACTTCTTCAATTAGTTAGTATGTTTGGTATCAACAGTTTGGCCTCTGTATTTTTTATTTAAATGAGAGGAGACAGAGAGGTTAATGACAGCACTCTGACTTTGTTAAACAATAACTCAAGTCTGGAACCGAATAGTTTTCACTTAAATTCAATTCTGACAACATAGCACCAAATCACAACAGTTGCCTCAAGGTGCTTTATATGGTAAGGTAAAAGCCCTATAAAGACAAACCCTCAACAATCAAGCAAACACCTGTATGAGTGAATACCTGGCAACAGTGGGTATTGACAGTGGGAAGAAAGAAACCTTTTTAAACAGGAAGAAACCTCCACCAGCAAAACCAGGCCGAGGGAGGGCAGCCATCTGCTTTTCCAAAATAAAGTGATGTAGAAAAGTTAGGAATAGGAAAGCGTAAAAAGGCTGAGGCTTTCAAATTGTACATGAGCTGTCTAATGTCCATACAGAGCATTTTGGCTTTAAATGAAAAAGCTTAGTCGGTGGCTGAGCTTCAGCTCATCTTTATTGTCTAAACGTGAACAAGAAACAGAAAGTTTATTTGTTAGTAGTGGATAAACTTTATCATTTAACAACAGGTGTATGTTAAGTTTCACTGCTTTAACCTTGCGCATTTGTAGGTGAGTTATCTCAACTTTTTTCTCAAAC
Source organism: Astatotilapia calliptera (assembly GCF_964374335.1). Classification (NCBI taxonomy): domain Eukaryota; kingdom Metazoa; phylum Chordata; class Actinopteri; order Cichliformes; family Cichlidae; genus Astatotilapia; species Astatotilapia calliptera. The sequence continues at coordinate 12,086,382 of NC_137424.1, forward strand.
AAGGCATTTCTCTCTCTCTCTCTCTCTCTCTCTCTCTCTCTCTCTCTCTCTCTATGCGGCGTACCAGGCGGCCTCTGCTGGTCGCGCGCCATAGAGCCTGCGTGAAAACGCAGGTATTTCAACTAGGAGGATCGGGTAATGCCATTAGGGCCACCCACGACAGGGGTAATGCCATTAGGGCCGCCCACGACAGGGGGGTGCGTTTTTAAAACGCCCCCCTGTGGCTGTATATTTTTTTACAGCGTGAGGAAAGCTTTGGCGTCGAGGCGCTTGTTTCCGCTTAACCCTTGTGCGCCCGCCTGTTCTCGGGGCGTGGGTCGTGGTGACCCCCCGAGGTGTGTGTGTGTGTGTGTGTGTGTGTGTGTGTGTGTGTGTGTGTGTGTGTGTGTGATGATGATGATGATGAGTGTGTGTGTGTGTGTGTGTGTGTGTGTGTGTGTGTGTGATGATGATGATGATCCTGATGATGGTGGTGGTGGCGATGGGGGGTCTTGGTAACCCCCTGGGGGGGGGGGGTATGTGTGTTTTATGATGATTAGGGTGGGGGTCCTAGCGACCCCCTCGGGCATATGTGATGATGATGATGATGATAGGTTTGGGGTCACTAGGACCCCCCCGGGGGGGCATATGTGATGATGATGATGATGATGATAGGTTTGGGGTCACTAGGACCCCCCCGGGGGGCATATGTGATGATGATGATGATGATGATAGGTTTGGGGTCACTAGGACCCCCCCGGGGGGGGGGGGGGGGGCATATGTGATGATGATGATGATGATGATGATAGGTTTGGGGTCACTAGGACCCCCCGGGGGCATATATTGTGATGATGATGATGATGATGATGATAGGGTGGGGTGGGGTGGGGTGGGGGGGGGGGGTCGCTAGGGGACCACCGTTGGGGCGCTTGTGTTATCACGGCGTCGGTGGCGTCCGGGGAGCGGCGTCGCGGGAAGAAGAAGAAGAAGAAGAAGCGGCGCAGTTGGGACAGTACGTGACGGCGCAGTTTGTACACACGTGCGCTCGGCACTCGCGGCACAGGATCTTGGTCTTGACGTCTTTGCTCCTGGGACACACGCGGCACCTGCGCCTCTTGACCGGAGAGGAGTCGGGTGGCGTAGCGTTGTTGTTAGAGGCTGCCTCGGCGGTAGCGCCTCGGGCCGCGACTCTGCCTCCTCCTCCTCCTCCCGGTCCTCGCGCTAAAGCCGCCCTGGCTTCGAGCATGGGGCGCGCGAGCGCTTTGCCCAGTCGCTCGAGGAAGAGCCGTCGTCTGTTGAGCTTGCCCGGCATCCAGTCGGGGTGAATTTCCCTCCACAGCACGAACGCGTTGTAGGCCGCCACGTCGACCATGTTGTGGAAAAGGGCCACGGGCCACCTGCGGGTCTTTCTCCTGCAGCTGTACGTGCTCACGACCTTGTCCAGGTTGTCCACTCCTCCCTTGGTGCGGTTGTAATGCAGCACCAAGGGCGGTTTCGCGCCGCTTCTGTTGCTGCTGCCGCCGCTGCTGTTGCTGCTGCTGTTGCTGATGCGGCGGCTAGGCCGGGACTCGGGGCCGGAGCGATGGTGGTAATAACGAGGAGCTGTGGTGAGGAGCAGCACGTTCTTGTTCTTCTTGGCCACGTAGGAGAGGATGATCGTGTCGGGCCCTCCTCCTCCTCGTCCTCCTCCTTCTCGTCCTCCTCTTCCTCCCCCTCGTTCCGCGGAGCCGCCGAGTACCACGGATTCGACGGAGCCCACGGCCCTGCCCTTGACGCAGCGCAGCTCTCTGGGGATCTCGGGTCTGTTCGACCGCAGAGTGCCCAGCACGGTGTGGCCTCTCTCGCGATAGAGCCTATCGGCGAGCTCGCGCGAGGTGAAAAAGTTGTCGCACGTGACGTTGCGTCCCGGAGTCAGTCCCTCGGTGAGGTCCACGACCACTCGAGTGGCCAGGTGCTTTTCGGGAGGGCCGCGCTTGTCGGGCTTGCCGGTGTAGACTTGCATCTTCCACGCGTAGCTGGAACGCGCGTCGCACGCCACCCATATCTTGATACCGTACCTGGCCGGCTTGCTGGGCATGTACTGTCTGAACGGACACCGTCCTGATGGATGGATGGAGAGAGAGAGAGAGAGAGAGAGAGAGAGAGAGAGAGATATGGGAAAGCGTGGGGGAGATTGGGGCAGAAACGCAAGGAGAAGACATTCAATTCAATTCAATTTTATTTATATAGCGCCAAATCACAACAAAAGTCGCCTCAAGGCGCTTCATAGATACAAAGACATAAAGAGTCATAGACTTCATAGCTTCATAGCTTCATAGACATAAAGACATAAAGAGTCATAGACTTCATAGCTTCATAGCTTCATAGACATAAAGACATAAAGAGTCATAGACTTCATAGCTTCATAGCTTCATAGACATAAAGAGTCATGCGAAAGCAGCACAAACGCGGAACCCAACACGAGTATGCAACAGAGCAGCGAGCTAGCCCGTTTTCGTCATTCCCGCTCCTATTCCTCCTCTCTTCCCCCAGTCACACACACACACACACACCACATAGTACGTACGTACCTCTGAACGGCACCAGTCTCTCGTCGACGGTGACCTCCGGTCCCGGGCGGTACATGGCGGGCAACCTCGCGCACCACTCGTCCCACACGGCTCTGATGGGGGCCAGTTTGTCGTAGCAGCTATCGCCCTCGCCCTCGCCTTCGCCTCGCCCGGCCCTTCTGGTCTCCCTGTCGTCGAAGCGCAGCGCGCTCGAGTAGGCTCGAAAGGTCTTGAGCGGCATCGTGGCTCTGAACACGGACCTGCCGCTCTCGGCGTCCCACAGGCTCTCGCAGGCCTCTCCCCGACACCTGTACACGCCGGCGAGCACGAGCAGCCCCAGGTAGGCTCGGAACTCGACGCGGCCCATGGGCTTCCATCCGTCGATGGCGGGCCTGCGCCTGCCCGCTTCCAGGTTGGTCATGGCGATCACCGAGTCCTCTATCTCCGGCGGGAAGTAGGCCATGAACGCGGAGGCCTCGTCTCGCGCCGCCGCCACGGCCTCTTCGGTGGGGCCTCGTCCCGGCGGGTCGAGGTCGTCGTCTTCTTCTTCTTCTTCTTCTTCTTCTAATTCTTCTTCTTCTTCTTCTTCTTCTTCTTCATAGTCTTTGTCTTCTTCATCGTCATCGTTATACTCATCAGCGAGGACGTCTTCTTCTTCTTCTTCTTCATCATCATTGGCGAGGATGTCTTCTTTTTCTTCTTCTTCTTCTTCTTCTTCATAGTCTTTGTCTTTGTCTTCTTCTTCTTCTTTTTCTTCTTCTTCTTCTTCTTCTTCATCATTGGCGAGGATGTCTTCTTTTTCTTCTTCTTCTTCTTCTTCTTCATAGTCTTTGTCTTTGTCTTCTTCTTCTTCTTCTTTTTCTTCTTCTTCTTCTTTTTCTTTTTCTTCTTCTTCATAGTCTTTGTCTTCTTCTTTTTCTTCTTCATCATCATCATCATCATCATCGGCGAGGACGTCTTCTTCTTCTTCTTCTTCTTCTTCTTCCTCTTCTTCTTCTTCTTCTTCTTCATAGTCTTTGTCTTCTTCGTCATCGTCGTAGTCGTAATCGTCGGCTACATCAGCGTCGCGAGTTTCACCGACAGCGCCGCGGCCGCGATCGCGCCCAGGATCATGAACGCCACCTGCAGCGCGGCCGGCGTCGTCCTCTTGCCAAATCTCCCGAGTCCCCCGCCCCGGTGGGTCGGCGCCTGCTTCTTCTTCCTCTCCCTCTCGGCGGTTCGACTCGCCTTGCGAGCCGCCGTCCTGGCAGAGTTGCGACGCCATTTCGTAACCGCGATCGTCTTCCTCGCAACTACCCACCCCATCGTTTTCGTCCTCCTGATCCTCCGAGTGGCTCTCCTCCTCCTCGTCGTCTGCGAGCGTTCGGGCCGTCGGGTCGTCGTTGTCGTCCCCCTCGGCCTCTTGCTCCTCTTCCTTGCTCTCGTCCTCCTCCAAGTTCTCCTGTAGCTGCTGCTGCTGCTGCTGCTGCCGCTGCTGCCGCTGCTGCCGCTGCTGCCGCTGCTCTTGGTCTTCCTCGACCCCTAGCCCTCGATAGCGAAACGTGGCCGGTCGCAACAACGGAGCCACCGGAGCCGACCACGCAGCGTACGCCAAATGCGATGGCGATGGCGACGGTGATGGTGAGCGGGAGGAGGAGGATGAGGAGGAGGAGGAGGACACCGCTGGCGATTGCGATCCGCCTGTACCACCGACCTTAGTGCTCTTTGGCTCCCACGGTCTAGTGCGTGACATTATCTTCTTCTTCTTCTTCTTCTTCTTCGTGTTCTTCTGCTTTCGCCGGGGTGTTTCTCGACCACCTTTTTACAAGACTTTATATCTCTCTCTCTCTCTCTCTCTCTCTCTCTCTCTCTCCCCAATCCCATCCCATCCCATCCCCATCCCATCGGGGGGGATCTCGCGACCCCAACCTCCTCCCTCCCTCCCTCCCTCCCTCGGCGGGGGACCCGCATCCCCCGAGCCCGCCCTCCCATCCCATCCCATCCCCATCCCATCGGGGGGGGATCTCGCGACCCCAACCTCCTCCCTCCCTCCCTCCCTCCGCGGGGGACCCGCATCCCCCGACCCCGCCATCCCATCCTATCCCATCCCATCCCATCCCATCGGGGGGGATCTCGCGACCACAACCTCCTCCCTCCCTCGGCGGGGGACCCGCATCCCCCGAGCCCGCCCTCCTATCCCATCCCCATCCCATCGGGGGGGGGGGGGATCTCGCGACCCCAACCTCCTCCCTCCCTCCCTCCGCGGGGGACCCGCATCCCCCGACCCCGCCGCTCTCCCCCTGGCGGGTGCATCAGGGTTAAACCTTCAGCAGCGTTGGAACATGAAAACTCGAGGGATGAGGGGAGCGTGCCAAGCTCCATCGACAGCGCAGAAGGAGTTCGAGGATGACATCATGATTCTGTGAAAGCACAGGAACCAGAAGCTATGGTGGTGATAACAGCAGTTTCCTATGAACTGCTGGGATCATAACAGCAGTAAGACAACCCTGCACCCTTTCCACAGAGGTGTTTTCTGCAGAGTATGGACAATGAAGGAGTCATAAATATCCCCCTCACAGGACGAAGGCCTGAAGTGAGGTAATGGGAGGCCATAAAACTAGAGTGCTGAGAGGTCTGCAACTTTGGAAATAGCTGAGACCCATGTTGACAAACAACAAAACCAACTGGTATGTTTGAATGTTTATTCTACATACATTTGGACTCTGGTCCTATGGACAATGAAACAACTGGAAGAGACATTCATGACGCCCTGCAGAACTCAAACCACCCTGCAGAGAGACATGTGATTTGCACACCCGGAGAAAACACCACCAAGCTGAGATGTTTTTGAAAATGTTACTTTCTTAGTTTCACTATTAAATCAGCAATTTCTTTGGTTGCTCGTAAGATGCAGTTTGCCATGAGATGAGCTCAATGAATGGGATAACTGCTAATACATTTGTTAAACTGTGTATCTTTACAATAATTTAGGGTGATTTGACATATGCTGAGTATAAAAATGTTTGCATTGAAACTGTCAGACATGAGGTATTCATAACTGGGAACTTTTCTAGCATAAAGGTCAAAAACGGGGGAATGTTAGAGTTTGTATTGTTGATTGTCATTTATGCTTAGAAATATTTACTTATATATGCTTAGAGTTTTGTAACTCACACACACACACACACACACACACACACACACACACACACACACATACCCGTTTCTTGGGTTAGAGGGACAATTTCTGAAATTTTTGGCAAATCAGACTGGACATAGGGCTATGGGGACACCGGGTTCCAGAGGTGCTAGAGCTACAATATGCATATCAAAAATCATGAAAAAAATCAGCAAACCTATACACAACTTAAAATTTAAACATTTTCTTTGCTCGACTGAGATATAAAAAAGGCTATTTTTTCAGACATTCTGGTGGTTTGTAGAGACTTTTCTGTAGCTCGGTCTATAAGGACAGTCTGGTGTACAAGGTCAGTGATGTCATCATACATATACACAAAGTATAGTCTGTTCTGAAGGGACACATGGTGTGTAAAGCCAGTCTACTGTACACACACACACTGAGTAAATCTGGTTTAAAAGGACACATGGTGTGTAAAGCCAGTTCACTGTACATATACTCACACATGCACTAAGTATAACCTTCTTAGAAAAGAAGGTGTATTATAAGACTGTGACTGATACATCATTATAGTAAAATTGAATAAATTTGCTTAGGCTGCTGCCCCTGCGACCCGGCCTCGGATAAGCGGTTGAAGATGGATGGATGGATGAATAAATTAAAAAAAATAATAAAAAGACTATATTTTGGTTTTCTCTGATGAGCATTACAATCTGACATACAAGCTTACATAAAACACCACAGATCATATCTGTTGTGATCTACTAACAGGTGGTCAAAGTGTCATTAAAACAACTAGAAGCATAATAATAATAATAATAATAATGGATTGGATTTATATAGCGCTTTTCAAGGCACCCAAAGCGCTTTACAATACCACTATTCATTCACTCTCACATCCACACACTGGTGGAGGCAGCTACAGTTGTAGCCACAGCTGCCCTGGGGCAGTCTGACAGAAGCGAGGCTGCCATATCGCGCCATCGGCCCCTCTGGCCAACACCAGTAGGCAAGTAGGGTAAAGTGTCTTTCCCAAGGACACAATGACCAGGACAGAGAGCCCAGGGATCGAACCGGTGACCATAACACAACAGTGCTTGCATCAACTAGAACAAACTATGTATTATAGAGTTTTTCATTGTCCTGAAGAAACTGGCACTGAGTGGCTGACCAATAAAAAAGCACCTTTGCACACCAGGGGTGAGTCGGGCTGACACCATGACTTATACATAAGACTTATATCAACACACAACACATTTGTTGAATTACTGAATTATATTTAATATAACCAACTCAATAATCAATTCCTTAAAAGGACAGCATTGTAACAATTATTGAAGGAAAATAAAAGTGAATCCTGGCATTAAAAGACTCAGGCTAACCACACATCAAAACAAAACACTGCCTGTGAGCACAGTGAAGTCAACTACATACTTTTTGAATGGAGAACACTAACCTTGAAATCAGGCCCAGAAAGGTAAAGGCTCAGACTGTCAAAAAGTGCATTTAGTGTTTAACATTTATTTTTTTTTTTAAAGGCCAGTCCTCTGTTGCGCACAAAATCTCGAATGTTTTGAATAGATCTCGTCTCCAAGATAGGTTGTTCCTTTTCTTTGCACTTCAGACACTGCTGGTTGGTGACAGTGATACCGTTTTCAATAAAAGGCTTCATATGTTTCATCACCGCTCCTATCTCCTCCTCAGACCATGGTCTCTTCACACACCGCCTTGATGAAACACATAAACCTGTTCAATAAAACAAAACAAATTTGAAGTTTAAAAAGATCATGTGAGATGCACTTGTAGGTAGAGATGGTGTTCAAAACTGTGAAAACAAGCTGGTACTTGTCTAAACAAATTGTGTGAGATAATAAATAGACTGTAGACCTGATAAAATATAAAGTTTGATTGTTTTCATTAACATGATAGTTCATCACACTGCTTGGTAAGCACAAAATACATTCAGCTTCTTTATATGTTATATAATGTCTAACCACATGATGTTGGTGTTGACTGCACATAGTGCCTAGTGATGGACATGGCATCTGATTTAGATCATACCTTTAGTAACTGAGTCAGGGACAGGAGGTGAACCAGAAGTCACACAGGCATCATTCCCCTGGTCATCTAAAAAATATTGCACAGTATAAATGTATGGGCTTAAAGAGGCTTTCTGCCTACCAATCAAACACCATGGGCACAGAGGGGACAGTGACAGCCAGTTCTATTATACTAACTATACACATGGCAATGGTGCTGAACTGGATGAAGTCAACAATACCTTGGGTAATAAGTTTACTGGGAAATGATGTAGATTTTGCACAGGCCAAATCTTGCTTGGCCAAAACTGATGAAGCATCAAAATACTACTCATAAAGCATTAGTGTCACAATTAGGAATGGAACTACTAACAATTGACCATGTAAAAATGTACTGATGGTTAGTAATATTGTTCTATACACAATCCCAGGTTATCGTAATCAGCATAGTAGTGTTAATAGTAAAGTCTGATTTCATTTTTAATGCAATGAAAAACAGAGATGCAAGTGGCATTAATGAAACAAGAGAGCATCTTTATCATACGTGATGTGCGCTGTTAAAATACGTTACTGCACATTTCACTGGATTTGTCTCTGAACAAGACTAACTCACAGATCCCAGCTCATTACATAAGATATGTTGGGCAAACTTTGAGTACAGCATTGAAAATGTACCTTGAGCTGCAGTCTCGGAGAAGTGAGGCAAATCAGAAGTCACAGAAGTTAATATTTCTTCATTGTCATTGATAGATTTTTCTAGCAAAAAAAAAAAAAATAAATAAATAAATTATATATATATATATATATATATATATATATATATAATACATACAGTGAGGAAAGTAAGTATTTGAACACCCTGCTATTTTGCGAGTTCTCCCACTTAGAAATCATGGAGGGCTCTGAAATTTTCATCATAGCTACATGTCCACTGTGAGAGACATAATCTAAAAGAAAATTCCGGAAATCACATTGTATGATTTTATAACAAGTTTTTTGTATATTTCTTTGTAAAATAAGTATTTGAACACTTGAGTCAAACTATATTAATATTGCCTTTGTTAACAATTACAGCGGCCCAACAGTTCCTGCAGTTCTTCACCAGGTTTGCACACATTGCAGAAGGTCTTTTGACCCACTCCTCCACACAGATCTTCTGTAGATCTGTCATGTTTTGGGCCAACACAGACTTTTAACTCCATCCACAGATTTTCTATTGGACTGAGGTCTGGAGACTAGTGAGGCCACTCCAGAACCTTGAAATGCCTCTTACGGAGCCACTCTTTGGTTTTCCTGGCTGAGTGCTTCAGGTCTTTGTCTTGTTGAAAGACCCAGCCAGAACCCATCTTCAATGCTCTGACTGAGGGAAGGACGTTTTGGCCCAAAATCTCACAATCCATGTCCCCGTTTATCTTCTCCTTAATACAGTGCAGTGGTCCTGTCCCCTGTGCAGAAAAACAGCCCAGCGCATGATGTTTCCACCCTCATGCGTCACTGTAGGATGGTATTATTGGGATGAGACTCATCCTTCTTCTTCCTCCAAACCCCAACAATGGAGTTTAGGCCAAAAAGTTTTATTTTGGTCTCATCTGACCACAGGACTTTCTCCCATGACTCTGGATCATCCAGATGGTCCCTGGCAAACTTCAGACGGGCCTGGACATGGGTTGGCTTAAGAAGGGGAACCTTCAGTGTAATGAATGATTTTAAACCATGACGTCTCAGTGTATTACTAATAGTAGCCTTGCCAACGGTGGTCCCAGCTCTCTTCAGGTCATTGACCAGCTCGTCCCGTGTAGTTCTGGGCTGATTCTTCACCTTTCTTAGCATCACTGACACCCCACGAGCTGAGATCTTACGTGGGGCTCCAGTCCGAGGAAGACATTAGCCTCTTCCATTCAGGGGCGCCTGCAGGAGTCTTGCAGAGGGTACGCACAGTCACCTGCACGCGCTCCATCGCGCACGCACTCCATCGCGCACACGCACATGCGTGCACACGCACTGTCGCGCACCGAGCTGCTTGGCAGTGTCTCTGGAGCCCTTTCCAGCTTTGTGAAGGTCTAAAGTTTTGTCTCTTGTGTCGTTGGACAGCTCTTTGGTTTTACTCATGTTGCTGCAACACTTTTGACAGATTGTGGGGTGCACATGTGTCTTTATGAAAGCTAACGGCATCAAACAGGTGCTGCTAAATTAGAATCATGAGCAGAGTGTAGTTGGACTGTTTAAAAGCAGAATAACAGGTCTTTGAGGGTCAGAAATCTGCATGATAAGCAAGTGTTCAAATACTTATTTTAAGCAGTAATATACAAAAATATTTTAATAAAATCATACATTGTGATTTCCGGAATTTTCTTTTAGATTCTGTCTCTCACAGTGGACATGTACCAACGCTGAAAATTTCAGATCCCTCCATGATTTCTAAGTGGGAGAACTTGCAAAATAGCAAATACTTACTTTCCTCACTGTAAATGGTATTAACTACACAGCAAAGTACAAACAGAACTGCAATAACATTATCTAAAATATATATATAAAATGTAAATTTTAAATATTTTATCAATACAACTGCAAAGTCTATAACACAGAATACAATAATTTCAGTACCTCGCAATGTGGAAGCATCAGGGAGTTGCTGTGATCCAGTAGCCATCCCATCTATGTCATCTATAAAATTGAAAAAATGTTATTAGACCAACCATATTCACAAATACCAAGCCGATTTAACAACATATAAACCATGCATACCACCAATTTCATCCAGAGTTTTTCCTTGAATATCCTTCACACTTCCCTTCTCCATGGCCATGAGCAACTTGGAGATCTTAGCCAGCTGAATTGTTGATTGGGGCAGTCGATAGTATTCTCTATGGACCCTAATGTCATGGCCGAGGAAATCGGCCAGCTGGTCTAGTTCATTATCTTTCAAGTTCATGACTTGGCTTATCGTGGCAATCTGTTTGCGAAGGTTAGTTGATCTGAGGTTCTGAGGATGTTCAGCTCCGCAAGCATCTGCAAACTGACCAAACTGCCCTCTGTAGTGACCATCACTACAAGGAATGGCGAAAAGGTACATATTGTTTTCAGATACCCCGCACTCTTTCCTCTTACTAACGAGGAGTGACAGGTTATCGGTCATATCAGAAGTCAGGATCACAGCCACCTTTCGTCCTTTTTTCCCCTTCAGTTCCACTCTGGCAAACTGTTGGCAAAGCCTTTTCTCAACTTCTGTAAGCCCAGAGCTGATGTCATCGTTTAGTTTGGACATGTCACGATCTTCAAAATTTTTGACAGTCATACGTGCTACTTCACCTTCCCTCCTCCTATTGAACAAAATCACTTGACAAAGGATCACCTTTGCTAGTGCTGCATAAGTTCCTACTGTTGGGTTATCACCTAGTTTCTCCCTAGCCGATTCCACTTGCTGACCAAGATATAACTGCAGCTTCTGAACATCTCTGGTCAGTGGAAGGCTGTCGACCTTGTTGTATTTTGCCTCACTCAGGTTTGATAAGGCTGAATGGGAAACTAATTCAGACCACTTTGTTTCATGAAGTGTGTGAAACCTCCTGATTGAATCGATCGCCTCTTGATCCTCTTCCATGAGAGCACGACACATGATAATATCACTTATTTTTCTGAGAGAATGTCCAAGCTTCAGGGCCAAACTTGGGGCTTTGAATGTGCTGGTTTCAGTATCAAAACCTGAAACTCTCTTGACAGCATTAGTAAGAATAAAGAAGTTGGCTGGTTTTATTGCCTCTTCCATATTATGGATTCTTGTTGTGTGACGCAAAGTCACAAGTAATCTCCCAAGTTCCCTTACTTTCTGTCTTATATACTCATGCTTTGATCTGTCACTTCCATGCTTATTAAAAAGAGACTGAGCCAACTGCATAATATAATGATCATTCCTTATTGCACTAGACACATCATCCTTGTGCATCTTGCCCAGTACTGAGTAGAGTTCACTTGAAATTGGCTGAGACATTGTGGATTGAGTAGATGCTATACCAAAGACTCTATCTTTCAGCTTCTCTTCAGCATTATTCTCTGGTCTTAAAGCACATCTTTTCATATGCCGAGAAACTTCTTTTCTGGATATCATACCCTTACAGTATAAGCAGTACTCGTATGTCTCAGCGCTGCTGCTGCTCTTTTTTGAGATCCTTTTCACTTTAAGACAACCTGATCCTGTGGTTTTAACAGCAGAGTTGTGCTTGAAGTTACCAAGGTTTCGTAACCTTTCAAGATTAACTTTTCTGTCCTTTGATGATTTGGGTAACTGAAGCACCTGGGCGACTTCAGCATTTTCATTTTCATGCGTCTCCAGATGACGTGCAAATTTTGTTTGAGGTTTTCCACATACAAAACAAAAATTGACTGTGCTTTTGATTAATTTTGTTGACTTGGTTGGGGATTCATTTTGGCACAGCATATCCACAGTACTCTTTTCGCTACATGCATCTTTTGTTTTCTGCTGGCATGACTCTGAGCTGTCTGGTTCTTGGTCGGGATGAAGATCATCAGTAGTTTCAAGATCATTCAAAATGTGCTCAAAGTTGTTCTTAACATCCATGGTCTGTTCTTTTTCAGCAAAAGTAACGCATAAATCAGGCATGCTAGCAGCATGGGAGTTTTTTGATGGTCCAGGTAACTCAATAGACAACTCTGTTCCTGAGCTTTCTGAATCTGATGCAGAATTTGGGATGTATTCTTCATCAGATGAGACATCACCCTGTTCGTAAATACAGCATAGATTAAATAATAGAAATAAACATGGGAAGGATAAATGCTAAATTGTTCACGTCACAGAGCTCGGGACGTAAACCAAAGTCTCTAGAGGTCTTAAAAGTACTAAGAAATACCTCCTGATTTAAAGAAGAAAATGTGCAGCAGATATGTATTTTGTGCAAGTATTTTGATTCTGCTTGATCAATTTGCAATCTGTGATCGATTCAGTACTTTTTTTGATATTTGTCCCATTTCTAATATTCAATTTATATTTTTTGAACAATGACATTAACAAAAAAACAAACACAAAACAAAAAAACTAAGACACTAGCCCTAACCTGGTCCCAGAGCCCCTCCCACAATGACCCCCACAGATCAAAATTTGTAAAACCTTTGAGACTAGATTGTAAAAAAAACAAAACAATTTCATACAAAGGATTATAATAAAATCTAAGTAATATTTTTACAATGTGTTTATTTATTTCTGGCCTCTCTCACATAACTTCTACACTCTATCCAGTCCAAAATCTATCTGCTTTCAATTCTCTATCTGAGACAACACTTACAAAACTGATTATCCTTATAATTTTGTGATGAAAGAAAAAGGAAGAGCAAGCAACATGTGGCAATCTTCACGAACTGCATCTACGTCAATATTAACTATATTATAATGAAGCCTGCTTAAATTCAACCTGGGAGACACACCTGCACATCGTCTCCATCATCATCATCTCAACTCCCTTCAGCTGCTCACTACGTCACAGCCAATCCGGAGCTCCCTCGCACCTACGCCTCCATTCAGCATCCGGGCATTTAAGCTCTTTCACCCATAGCTCGGCCTCGCATCCCTCCACCACCCCTGCACCCCCATGCTTGCCCCCTGCCTCCATACCACCACCAGTGTCCAGACCCCGGGGGAAGACCTCCTACTTCAATCAGCAATGCTTTTATCAACAGTTTTCCCGCCGGGGTCTGACCGCCAAATATTTAATGTTCAATAAAGCATGTCTAATTCTTTCTCCATATCTGAGTCTTTCCAGGTTGAATTTCACTGTACACTTACGTCGGACATATCCCAGTCTTCTGAAGATGTCTGGAGGCAGATCTTATGCCACACACAACGGCATTCTACAAATACAAAGAAACCACAGCATTAGACAACAACCGATGATTCATTAAGTTATAATTTAAAAAGTAGCGATCCCACACGTCACAAATTATATTCACTAAGACCACTAAATATAAACAAGCATAAAGTAAATTTAAAACCAACGCATAATTCAGAATAAAAAGCAGATATATATATATTATCTTAAATTGACCTGACCAAACTACTCATTATGGGCCACATAGGCCATGTTTCAGAATGCATTCTTGGCTCAAAGACTTCTGGCAGAATGATCTAGTGAGAAACAGAAAAGCTAAAATGTTTATCCTACATTAATTAATAAGGATTGAGATGAAAAGGACTTCTACTAAAAAGTCATTGAAAACGTGTAGAGACACCATCAAGCATTTGTATTGCAAATTGCCTGATTGATCTATTGGAATAGGTCTGGATTAATCAGACCCAGTACCTTACTGGGCTTCCTATATTGACATTGTAAGAAGTTTGCAAGTTTGATGCAATGTTTACTCAACGGGTTTATTATCATTAAAACATCATCTTCCAAGTTTGTGTGTATATGTGTAATTACAGAATGACAAACAGACTTGAGGGCAGTTTACTTCATACATGTTGATACTCTCTTAAATATAATTAAACATTTGTGCATTTTGCTTTATCTTTATATAACAGATCAAATCAGGAACTGTGGTTTTTGCATTGTAACATCACAAATAAGCTAAATCAGCATTGTCAGTACGCATGCACGGCGCGGCCGGGTCAGAGTACACCACTACCCACGATGTAAAGGCTGAATTATATTTCTCTGTCAGATATAGGCTTGGTTCTTTTAATACATCCATGGATATAGGCCTACGGGGAAGTGCTGTGCCAGGGTTGCCAGACGTCAGTGGCCAAACCCCGCACGAGCGTCTCCGGGCACCACAGAGGCTGATGGCTCCGGATATGAGGCTTTGAAAGTGAAAGTTTATTTGCAGCTGTCGATTCATTGTACCAACCTTCTCTCAGCTCTAAGGGATCTGGAATTGTCATCTGACAACTGTCAGTCTCGATCTCGAGCAGAGACTTATATCCAAGGTAGCATAGCCTCCCGCTCCTGCTGTTTTGTTAAAACTATAGGGGCTTTTTGTAGTGAAAACGCCCAAGCGAGGGCCACGAGTTCTTTCTTTCTCTTCCCAGCAGCACTGTATCCCCGTTTCGTACCAAATTCTTTTAAAACATTGACGTTAGGACGCTCAAAATATTCAATATCGCTATCACACGCGGCCGTGTTTACTGTTTACAATGCATGCTGGGTAGTCGTGACCCTTGACCCGGACCGGCATGCCTTGCGCGCGGTGAGATGCTCATTTAGCTTATATGAGCTTGATGTTGAAAGAGTGAAACAAAGATTTAAAGTTGTAAAGTTCAACAGTCTAATCAACAAAGAGTAAGAGGGCAATATACATTATTACAGTATGTTCTCTGTTCTCTGCCACACTAAGCAGACAAACTCAAATGCATGATATGTGATAGTATCTGCCATTACACTGTGTATCATTGCAATGGTTTGAATTGATAAAACTTTGAAGTGATTTTTTTTATTCTTTACATATGAAAATGTAGACCTGACTCATGGTAACTTAGGGTATAGTGAAAAAATGCATTAATTAACACAAGATAAATAATACACTTACGCTTGCATCTTAGACCGTGCCATCTGATAGCTGTCAAAGGTGAATGGCATATCCCGCATTTGTCAAGTTTCACCGATTCAAATACCAGCCTATGAATTGTACACTGGAAAAAATTAAAAACATGAAATGAAACATAAAACATTGTTACCCAAATATTTTATGATCTTTACAAACCACACTATTTACCAAACTACACATTGATACAATCTTTAGTAAACAGATGAATCCATGCTAACCTCATGCTCAGAGTTGTCTGCTGTAGGTCTAGATGACTGACACTCTGCTCTTAATTCTCTGTCTGTAGAAGAGAACACAAGACATGGAGGCATAGTGCTTTGCAAGACCCCAGGGTTTAACAGGTAGTGCTTACTCAAGCAGGGACTCACCTGTGAATGAGTCTGTAGAGATCACATGGTGCTCCACGTCATGGGCAATAGGCTCTGCAACACACTGTTGACCAGAAGGGATGCTTGCGATCTTTAGCTGGGTATGAAAAGTAGAACAAATATTGTAAACATCTGGCAGCTACAGTGGAAATGTATTTAATCCACTACGAGTGGTCTTTTCTAACCAGTGTCCCCTCAACCCATGTGTTTTTCTGAGTATGCCAAACACTGGAGATGAAACAATGAAAGACTCAGTTTGAGCTCAGATGTCAGGACAGTGTTCTCACATACCTTGAGTTTGTCTGTGTCAGACACACACACACATAGTTAAGCATTTTCTGTTTCACCTTCAGTTAAATACAGTTCTAACTCTCACCCTAACTGCAAGGAAACAGAGTGATTAACCCTTACCTAGTTAAGTGAAGCCAAAGTAAGACAATACTAAGAAGCTAAAGTGACTGTGAGTAAAAGGTGCATGTATATGTCTGACACAGAAAAACCCAAGGTTTACAAGGACACTGTCCATCAGCCTCATAATGACATCTGAGCTCAAACTGTTGCTTTCACTGTTTCACCTCCAGTGTGTGGCCACTCAGTAAAACACACTTGTTAAGGGGACACTGTGGTTAGAAAAGACCTCCTGTTCTAAATAGAGGACATTTCCACCACCGCTGCCAGATGTTTGCTAAAATACTCAAAATGGGGTTTCATGTAAACACCATAACACTTCTAACCATTGGTCAATTTTAAAACAAAGGTCAATTTCAACTCACCTCACAAGCAGAGTCGTTAGGCACAGCTCTGGATGATTGTGGCACCTCTTTCGATTTGCTCTCTGTACAAGGGAACATAAGGAGATTCAGTGCTTGACTTTCGTTAAGTCAAAAAAAACACATCTACACATAACGCAATCAATTCACATCCCTGACTGTTACAATTCTACTCTCAAAATATCCATCAAGACACTATAGAATCATCAGAAATGTCCCAATACTGGCACATTTTTCATGCAGCAAACCTTCAGGCATGTCATGCATTGCCAGAAGTTAACAACATTTACTCAAAACTGACCACTGGTAAGTTCTTCTGAGAACGCTTGGGGTGACAACTCCTGATACTGGACACCAACTTCACCAATTAACTCTTTCAGAGAAGAAGTGCCACGCTGACCTCCAACAGAATGCACCTAAAAAGATGCAAAGATGAACAAGCATCAATGGTACAGTGTCCATCTGATCAAGAGGGACACTCTCAGTCAAACCTTAAAACACCCAAATGATGTTGAGAGGGAAATGCAATGTTAAATGATGACTACCTGTACTTACAATGGTTTAAAGACTGTACATGCAGTATAATTGTAATCAATTGATAAACATGATCTTTACAAACCACACTATTTACCAAACTACACATTGATACAATCTTTAGTAAACAGATGAATCCATGCTAACCTCATGCTCAGAGTTGTCTGCTGTAGGTCTAGATGACTGACACTCTGCTCTTAATTCTCTGTCTGTAGAAGAGAACACAAGACATGGAGGCATAGTGCTTTGCAAGACCCCAGGGTTTACAGTTTTTGCCCACTGCTTGAACACATTTTGCAAAACCCCGCTCGCTGTGCCAAAACTGTACACACAAGTACACATGACACAACACTGGGAAATATACCATTCACATCTGTGCCAAATTGAAACTCTACTCCCAAAGCCTAAACTCTGCTGTCAAAACCTGACATTCCTTTGTCAAAATGTAACTCTGTTGACAAAATGACACATACTTGCATCATATGCAAACACTCACAGATCAGGGGGAACACACTAGTCTGCTGTACATAAAACACTGCAGTCCTTGATTTCCATTGTTTATACAGAAGGCACATTTACAGGGGACACATTTCCAAACGACCATAAACGCAAATAGACCTACTCAATACTGCACATTGAAGTACCATGAATACAGGTAAAGCGAATAAAACAACAACAACACAATAGTACTGCAATAGACAACACACTATACTGTAAACACAAAAAACCATGACAATTGTGCATACGTGGGCTCATGGATCCCGCCGTCTGTTGGGGTCTGGCCACAGGACCTCATCAACATCGCAAGCAATGTCCTCTCCCGCCAGGCACCGGGGTAAATATCCTCTTGCTCTCCCTCCATCCATGCTTGCAAAGTTCTTGGAATGGCTACGCTGAGGGCTTTTTGTAGTTGGCTAATTGGTGTTCGGTTTTGCAAGTAGGTGCCTTCAGGTGTGTATTTGAGTGGTTGCAATTACCCGATGTGTTTTGTATTTTGGATACATGTGTTTTCCGAATGGCACCCTGAGATTTCATTTTGTGAGCGAAGTGTCTTATGTATGAAATAGAGTGTAGCATGCAGGACCATGTGTGTTGCCTAAAGGAGTAGGTGTGTTGCATGATTGGAACTGGGGTGCAAAGCAGCGCTTTTGTTTAAGGTAGGGGTACATGTGTTTGAGGTATGGTAACAACAGCTTCACGTTGTGTTACTTTAGTCTAAGCATGGGTTTATAGTGTTCAAGCAACGGGCAAAAACTGTAACAGGTAGTGCTTACTCAAGCAGGGACTCACCTGTGAATGAGTCTGTAGAGATCACATGGTGCTCCACGTCATGGGCAATAGGCTCTGCAACACACTGTTGACCAGAAGGGATGCTTGCGATCTTTAGCTGGGTATGAAAAGTAGAACAAATATTGTAAACATCTGGCAGCTACAGTGGAAATGTATTTAATCCACTACGAGTGGTCTTTTCTAACCAGTGTCCCCTCAACCCGTGTGTTTTTCTGAGTATGCCAAACACTGGAGATGAAACAATGAAAGACTCAGTTTGAGCTCAGATGTCAGGACAGTGTTCTCACATACCTTGAGTTTGTCTGTGTCAGACACACACACACATAGTTAAGCATTTTCTGTTTCACCTTCAGTTAAATACAGTTCTAACTCTCACCCTAACTGCAAGGAAACAGAGTGATTAACCCTTACCTAGTTAAGTGAAGCCAAAGTAAGACAATACTAAGAAGCTAAAGTGACTGTGAGTAAAAGGTGCATGTATATGTCTGACACAGAAAAACCCAAGGTTTACAAGGACACTGTCCATCAGCCTCATAATGACATCTGAGCTCAAACTGATGCTTTCACTGTTTCACCTCCAGTGTGTGGCCACTCAGAAAAACACACTTGTTAAGGGGACGCTGTGGTTAGAAAAGACCTCCTGTTCTAAATAGAGGACATTTCCACAACCGCTGCCAGATGTTTGCTAAAATACTCAAAATGGGGTTTCATGTAAACACCATAACACTTCTAACCATTGGTCAATTTTAAAACAAAGGTCAATTTCAACTCACCTCACAAGCAGAGTCGTTAGGCACAGCTCTGGATGATTGTGGCACCTCTTTCGATTTGCTCTCTGTACAAGGGAACATAAGGAGATTCAGTGCTTGACTTTCGTTAAGTCAAAAAAAACACATCTACACATAACGCAATCAATTCACATCCCTGACTGTTACAATTCTACTCTCAAAATATCCATCAAGACACTATAGAATCATCAGAAATGTCCCAATACTGGCACATTTTTCATGCAGCAAACCTTCAGGCATGTCATGCATTGCCAGAAGTTAACAACATTTACTCAAAACTGACCACTGGTAAGTTCTTCTGAGAACGCTTGGGGTGACAACTCCTGATACTGGACACCAACTTCACCAATTAACTCTTTCAGAGAAGAAGTGCCACGCTGACCTCCAACAGAATGCACCTAAAAAGATGCAAAGATGAACAAGCATCAATGGTACAGTGTCCATCTGATCAAGAGGGACACTCTCAGTCAAACCTTAAAACACCCAAATGATGTTGAGAGGGAAATGCAATGTTAAATGATGACTACCTGTACTTACAATGGTTTAAAGACTGTACATGCAGTATAATTGTAATCAATTGATAAACATGATCTTTACAAACCACACTATTTACCAAACTACACATTGATACAATCTTTAGTAAACAGATGAATCCATGCTAACCTCATGCTCAGAGTTGTCTGCTGTAGGTCTAGATGACTGACACTCTGCTCTTAATTCTCTGTCTGTAGAAGAGAACACAAGACATGGAGGCATAGTGCTTTGCAAGACCCCAGGGTTTAACAGGTAGTGCTTACCAGTGTTGGGGAGTAACGGAATACATGTACCGCCGTTACGTATTTAGAATACAAAATATGAGTAACTGTATTCCGTTACAGTTACCGTTTAAAAAGGTGGTATTCAGAATACAGTTACTTTGTTGAAATAAATGGATTACACTGGGGTACTTCCCTGTTTCATATTGTCGCGGGTCAGGACTGTTTGGGTTTTGTTTGACAGCTACGTGCTGTTGTTCCAGGCGGCAGCGTTACGGTTGCCATGGTTACAGGGCGATGCTCTCTCTCTCTCTCTGCGACTGTGTGTTTCCTGGGTGAGAGAGAGCGCCTTTTCGTTGTTGTTGTGCTAAGCTAACAGGCAGAATGCTACAAGCATAGCTCTAAAGAATGTAGCATCATGGGCAGTGTAGTCCGTGCTGCAGGGAGAATGCACTGCCATACACGTTATGGGTCTGTGAGCGCTAGGAGG
Organism: Astatotilapia calliptera; assembly: GCF_964374335.1. Lineage (NCBI taxonomy): Eukaryota > Metazoa > Chordata > Actinopteri > Cichliformes > Cichlidae > Astatotilapia > Astatotilapia calliptera. The sequence continues at coordinate 12,106,613 of NC_137424.1, forward strand.
GAGAAAAAGGGGAGTAGAAAGGTACGAGTTGTCGTCGAGGAAAAACGAGAGCTGGAAGCATGTAAATATAATAATAACCACTGCAGCCAAGAAGAGAGCCTGACAGCCCAGCTGTAAGTAAGCTATTTAGACTCGACTGTACACCGTGTTCGTGTTTTCCTCCGAAAACAATAAGTTCCGTTGGAGCAGCCTTTCAACGCCTCTCTCTGTCTCTCGCAAGAAAAGTTGACCCACACAACAAAGTAAAGCTATTTTTCAGCTACGAGCCGACAGGGACCCCGCCGTATTAGTCAGAGGTCCCTTTACTACAGTTCGGAGTCGCGGACCTTCAGTAATAGTAATAAATCACACAGCAACAAATTCACGTTGTTGTAAAAGGCATGATAATATATTAAGTAATCCAAAGTATTCAGAATACGTTACCGTCATTGAGTAACGCAACGGAATACGTTACAGAATACATTTTGGGGCATGTATTCTGTAATGGAATACATTTTAAAAGTAACCTTCTCAACACTGGTGCTTACTCAAGCAGGGACTCACCTGTGAATGAGTCTGTAGAGATCACATGGTGCTCCACGTCATGGGCAATAGGCTCTGCAACACACTGTTGACCAGAAGGGATGCTTGCGATCTTTAGCTGGGTATGAAAAGTAGAACAAATATTGTAAACATCTGGCAGCTACAGTGGAAATGTATTTAATCCACTACGAGTGGTCTTTTCTAACCAGTGTCCCCTCAACCCATGTGTTTTTCTGAGTATGCCAAACACTGGAGATGAAACAATGAAAGACTCAGTTTGAGCTCAGATGTCAGGACAGTGTTCTCACATACCTTGAGTTTGTCTGTGTCAGACACACACACACATAGTTAAGCATTTTCTGTTTCACCTTCAGTTAAATACAGTTCTAACTCTCACCCTAACTGCAAGGAAACAGAGTGATTAACCCTTACCTAGTTAAGTGAAGCCAAAGTAAGACAATACTAAGAAGCTAAAGTGACTGTGAGTAAAAGGTGCATGTATATGTCTGACACAGAAAAACCCAAGGTTTACAAGGACACTGTCCATCAGCCTCATAATGACATCTGAGCTCAAACTGATGCTTTCACTGTTTCACCTCCAGTGTGTGGCCACTCAGTAAAACGCACTTGTTAAGGGGACACAAAACAGATAAGCTTGCAATCATCACTTGGGAAAGTCATACAAATTCAAGATTTAGTTAAACCAGATTGAATACCACCAAGAGGACATTTAAATATCGTGACTAGGGCTGAAACAACTAATCGATTATTGAAATAATCGTTAGTTGCATCCCTAATTGTGACATCTAGATATGTAGGTTTTAAACAACAATTCATAGGGGAAATTTTTTTTTAAATGACCCACCTTTTTCCGCCAGGGCCATTCTTTCCCACCATAGTCATAAGTAATTTCACTTCCTGCCGCAATTTCCTTCAGTGCAAAAAGGCAGAGATGTGGCTTCCCTTCTGCTTCAATCAACTTCATTCTGCAATTTGGTGTCCTGTGTTCATCGTTTACTAGTCGCCCAAATGACCCATCTTCAAGTGCTCCATCAATACTGCAAATTTGGAAACATACATCAAACAAACATTTATAGTGACACGCCTATGAACTATACTATAATTTTTAAGCACCAACACAAACACAACATCCAATACAAGTTTAGTTGTTAAATGCATAGTTTATAACTGCGTCCATCAGTCAAGGACGCGTTGCTTTCTGACTGAGATAAGTGTTTGCGCTTCTACTTGTGCTTAGAGCTTAAACGTGGTTTTGTTGTACTGTTGCGCTGACCTAGTAGGTGTGGCTGTTACTCTTCTCTTCTCTTCCTCCTCTTGCCCACTACCTGCTCTGTGCTGCTGCTTGCGCGTGGCCACTGATTAGACCTTGTGCAATCTACAGCTAAGCGCAGCCTGGTGTGCACTGCTCTGCCAGGTGAGTTGAATTAGAGCAATCAAGGGCGGGCGTGCCTAGTAGACCTTAAAATGCATGCAGCAGTCATTTGACCCGAGTGTGACATACTGAGAGGACAGCAAACCAAGCACAATCCACTTTCCACTGTGAGGAAGACTTTGAGTTAGACGGGCTATCGGTAAGCTCGGACTCATATTTGCTGCTTATATGTTTGGGAAATATGGAAGCTCAATTGTGGAAATGTATTTATGCTTTGGGAAATAGTTACTGCATTTAAGTTTAAAAAATTATATTGATATTAAAATGTTTAAGTTTGAAAAGATTGTTTATGTAGATAGTGTTTCCCACACTTATGTTAATTAATACTAAAAGTAATTACCCCAAATCCTTGGTTAAATCTTAAAACTAGTGTAAATATGTTTGGTTTAATTTAAGGAAAATAATTCTTTGTAAAAGAAAATCCTTGGTTAAAGTCTTTATTAAAATATTTGTAAACTCTAAAATGTATACTTTAAAAATTTAATTGTTACAGAAAGTGTAAAAAATGCAAGGTAGACCACAGTTTATTTCATCTTTGTTGTTTGAAATTACTCACCTCTGATTCAAAAACTAATGAATGTAAAACTAAAACTAGGATAAATGATAGTTTAGACAAAAGTGGCTTTACTGAAGTGTATATTTTTGTTATTTCATTTCTGTATAATGCATTTAATTTATCTGAATGATTAATGAAATGTTCTTTATTTTTTGTGTTGAAAGGTTTTTCACCGATCCATCAAGCCATCTACCTACCTCACAGGCAGAGAACACTTGACATGTACTATTTTGGCATTGTACATATTATACAGTAGTTTTGGACACAGTATAACAGTGCACGGGTCTCCGTGTCCACATGTGCCAAATGCGCACAGACACATGGGCGCTCATTCAGCCCTGGCCATTTGAATTTTCTCTTATTATTTTCTCTATCTCTATATTATATTTTAAATCTTCACAGCAGCGTGAGCACACTGTCTTAGCTGTAAGATGTAGGCTTATATTATTACCCCTCTAACCCCGTACATTACGCCCGTGAGTGTGTATTAGAGAAGGCACACACAGGCTGAATACGGGGACTAACGGGCCCTCAGCATATGTGGGAGTCCCGTCAGTCCCCAGTACCGAGAGTTCCCGGGGACCACAGGGTCACCGGGAAATGACGGAGCCTTAGTAAGAATGAGATCCCGCTATTCCACGGGTCCGTCACTCCCCCTTCTATAGATTCTGGGGACTGACGGGGCCGGGTACCAGAGGTAAGGACTCGTTAAAGAGCAATATGAGATGTTTGCTTCAGAAATCCTGACCTTGCAATAGAAATGTAAACATTCAGTCATTTTGAATTTACCACAATGTCTTCTGCTTCCATATGAAGTCAAACATGAAGACTGAACATGCGCTGGGGTACAGGTTACGTCTGTGTTCAGCTTCAGTTGCATCAATAAGCTCCCCTCTATACTCGACCACGAAGTCTCCTTGTTTGAAATTGGCTAAAGTGAAGATGCCACGACCTGAAGAAACAACCATATTAGAGACACAGGTGTGGCAGCACTGCAAATAATCAATTCATTAAATATGTATATCTGTAAATAACAAGTATGCAATGTTGTGCTTTTTTCAATTCTACATATATAATAAAGAAAACATGTCCAAGTGCAGAAAACATAAATAGCCAGGCTCGCTAATAACTAAATTATTATTAAAATACCTTTCATTTTAATTTATATTGATGTTTGTACAGGTCACCACTGGTGATGTGTAACCCCTCAGTCTAGCCTGCAGTGTGTCAAAGTCACTCACCTTTAACTGAATTAATAAATTTGATTTCTAACATTGAATTCTTGTCTCTTCTTGCAAGGATGTGATTAATGGCATCCTGAAGGGGAGTAGTTCTCCGTGACATGATTTTCTAAGGAAATAAGATAAAAATGTAAACCACATCAAAACTTCAAGCCTTTATGCTTACAAGGGCATTAGTAAAGCTGAATGAGAAGCACCCCCCCCCCCCCCCCATGTTAGCATATTATTAGTTTAAGGTTATTTTAGTTTGGTGATGAGTGCTGGAGGGATTCTGGTTAACAGATAAATGGATGGGGGCGAGGCTGTATTTGTGCAGATTAACTTGACTGTGTTCCACCTGTGTTGATTAAGTCAAGTTTCTGACATGCTCCACCCAATTTTTCTTATTTCACTAATAGCATGGATACTGAAACTGTTTCAATTGAGTTCTATGCTTTCATTACATTCACATAACAGACACAGACAAGGCTGATGTCTGAGTTGTTTTAACAGAAAGCATGCACTTGCAGATATTAAAGATACTTAAATGTCCTAATTTAACTAAAGCCTAACTCTGACTTAGCCTAAACCTGTCTGTCAAACTAAGCTTTAGATCTCTCAGGAATAATGTGCTTCATCAACACAACTATAAGAGAGCAAAACAAATGTGGTGTTTGGTTTTTTTACAATATTTTATAAACAAATGTGTGCAGAGTGACATCAATACTGTCTCAATTAAATTTCATGAATCTAAAAAAGTTTATTTGTATTTGCCTTCCAATGTTTCCTTGGTATTTGGGCAAAGATCATCTTTTAATATCTTAAATAATCATCTCAGAACAGAACAGGAGGAAAACAGCTCCAACTACCACAAAAAAGACAGGTGTGAGTACTACTGCTAGTACAACTGCATCTACTACAACTACTCCTACCATTAGTACAATAGGTAGTAGTTACTAGTTACAGAAGTAGTACTTATAGTAGTTGTAGTAGTAGCAGCCATTTTACATTAAACAAGTGTAGTGATCTTGTAGTGAAAAAGGCCTTCTTTCAAACTCAGTGAAACATCACACACTTGTGTAATTTCTTACCTTGAAACAAGTGATGAGATTAGGCCAGGGTAAAAAAAACCATCCCGGTGCTTGGGACAGTCCGGGAATCCCCGACCAGCGTGTTGCTGTGACCTCCGTGAACCGTTCCGCGTGCTCCGGCCCGCTCTGCCGTCCTCACCTCGTCGTGGTCCGGTCCCCGCGGTGCGCTCTCCGCCGTCCGCTCGTCGTGGTCCGGTCCCCGCGGTGCGCTCTCCGCTCGTCGTGGTCCGGTCCCCGCGGTGCGCTCTCCGCCGTATGCTTTCCACCGTACCTCGTTGTTCCCTCACCTGCCGCCTCACCACGGCTGTGCCTACTTTGAAGCACTGTGTCTGTCAGAACGTCCGTCTTTTAAAAGTTTTATAATTACCTTCTTACCTTTTCTCCAAAGCGTGTCAAAACTCTGCCAAAATTGGGCGCTTCCTATTCATCCATCAATCAGTCGGTCTAAATCATTGATGTAAATATCAATGGTGTAAATGGGTAATGTTAAAATGCGCATGCGCAGCTTCCAATTTCGCGCCATGTGTATAATTTCCCGCGCTCGTGTATAATTTCCCGCGCTTGTGTGTGCGGCATGCAGGGACAACTCCAACCGACAGGGGTCAGTGGCGGACACACAAATATACAACATATGTCAAGTTTTTGGTTTACAAAGACTTTTGAGAAAAACACTTTTTGGGTATTAAAACATGCCCAGAAACCATTTTAAAAGGTCAATTTTATGAGGACAGCAAAATGTCCTCATGTAACAGAGGGTCCTCATAGCTCTTTGATTTGTCTTGAAAATTGTCCTCCTAAAACAAAAAACAAACACACACACACACACACACACACACAGGCAAGGTACTCTTTGTGTGTATGTAGACGTCATATGTTAATGAACCTATGCATATTCATGTAACCTCAATAAAAGGACAGTGGTACGGGAGGACGGACGAGAGCAACTGGGGCCAAGCGAAGGAACGGCGTTTGTCCGGTTCTCTCCCGTGCACGAGTACCATGAAGAACTTTGCCTACTTGTGTCTTGCTTTGCTGTGTAATTATATTGTCTTCAACATTCCAGCAGATGGGTTCAAGCTACAAACCTATCAGAGGGATTCAGGGTTTTCCCTTTCAGAGGTTCCTTCAGGGTTTCCTGACACTTCTTCATTTCTCAGGTTGCTTCCATCAGCCACGTTGTTTTGGGCTTCTAGAAGAGCCCGAGCATACGCCCGAGTAATCGGTCGTCTGGGTTCTTCAGCCACTCTTTTCTGTTTTTGCCCCCTTTTTTTCTTGCCTTTCACGACCACTTCTGTTTGAACTTGTGCCAGAGGACGTGTTTCAGGATTTGGTGTTTGGGGTTTTTTGAGGTCATTTTCCGATCTTTGCAAAACTGTTATATTTGGGCTCACGACCACTTCCATCTGTGCTTCTGCCATTTTATATGCGTCTGCTTCAGCGTCTGCTTCAGCGTCTGCTTCTGCGTCTGCTTCAGCGTCTCTGTGTCTTCCTTATCTTGGTTTTAACAAACAGGTTGTTTTGTAGTTCTGCCACCAAAGAGTTGCTACAGTTGACTGAATTTCTCCTTCCAATGACAGAATGTGATGACATCACAAGCTTTGTGCCTTTGATGACATCACAGGCTTTGTGCATTTGATTCTGTGATTGGATAATTTGAAAATAAAATGTCCACAAATGTACTTTAAAAAAAGTCATTTTATTTTGTAGTATATGTTGAATTAACACTATAAAAGCTACTCGACCAGAATTGCAGTTAAAAATAAAACAAAAGCAAAACACAAGTTTTTATAAATGGTTGTTACAAACAAACCTAACCAAAGGAGAAGACGACTGTTTAGTGGAAAAATATTAGACATGCTCTCTCATAATAACTGTGTAATAATGTAAACTAAGACATGTCGAAAACATTGATATTTAGTTAAAGGTATTTATTCAAACGATCCAATGACCAGCATGTTTTAGTGAATGTCTGTAGGCACTGGGAGATTGGTGGTTGCCTAGGCGACAATATGTCATCTATGTTTTGTTTTTAATTCAGTTTCACTGGTGAAACTAAGAAACAACAGGCTGTAGAGGGACACGTTAACAGAGCTTTACTAACTCTTACTGTCATATCCAGTGTGGACAAATCTGTATAGATTTATATTAATATATTAATCATTCATTTGAATAACCAAGGATGCAAAATAAAAATCACAGGAGAGTTTATGAGACGAGGTCAAGTTCAGAGACACACGTTTAGCAGAGGTAAAGCCTCGAGGACAGCTGGCAGCTACACCCATGTATGACAGCACCCACCTGTCACAAAGAGCAGCCTTTCCATGCCTGACTCTGCATAATTGTCAGCATCCAAGCATTTTAAATGAGTCATCATCCTCAGAAATCATCCTTTGCACAGTTGTTATGAAGAGAAAAATAAACTTTAGAGCTGAAAATCAGATATGAACCGTGATCTGGGAGGGGAAGGGCACCTGCTGCCAGACAATGTTCACCTTGGAAAAAGTCAAAAGTGGTTTATAAATTTTGCCACAGGTCTGTTTGTCAGAGGGAGTTAGGCGATTGCTTCATAATTAAAGACTGATTAAGATGATTCATATTTTCTTAAAGGTTATTTTTAGACCTCACCTTTTACACCTGCATTGAGTTGCTGCCATGTGATTGGCTGATCAGATATTTGGATTAATGAGTATTTGAACAGATCTACCTAATGAAGTTTTATATTCATGATGAAAATGCTTTGATGGTTCATAGCTATGAAGTTACAGTATATCTGAAGAGCCTTAAAATATTTTTTTACCATAGTAAACTTCAAAACAGACTTTATTATATGATATAGTTTTAAAAAAGGATAACAATTGACTTCAGCATAATATAAAATAATGTGTTTTCCCGATACCTGATTTTTAGCACTATGTATGCATTGGTCAACTTTCAGATCTATGAAGTTCAGCTCAGTTATCTATGTTTTCATTTTTAGTTTCCATTTGCATTTAGATGCACGGCCGATTCTCTGATGTGTGATCTGTTTCTACCTGTGCTGATGCTAGCAGGACTAAAGCTGATCAAGCAGCAGTAAATATGTGAAGCAAGGCTGAAGGATACACTCGTAAAATGAACAGAATCATAAGAATATAACAGCACGAGCACTGCAAATGCAACTAAAACATGTTGACATCAAATGGTATGTTATTTGAAATTTATATGAAATAATGACACAACTATGTTTTCCAATTTTTTTTATTTATTAATTTTATTTTTTCCACAGTTGTGTAAATCAGTCTGTCTGTGGACTGCCAGCCAACACATCCACAACACCAACAACTCAGACAGCACAAAGCCTTTTAAGTTGGCGAGGCGTGATAGCAAATGCAGCGCAGGTACATCCATCTCACCTGCAGCAGCATCGCAGACCACGCCCCCCCTCCACACCACTCTTTCCTCATCGTTGCTCGCCATCGTTGCGCTCAGAGGGTAGAAGGTCCCGATCGAAGTGCACAGGTAACTTCCCTTCACATTTCACGACAATGATCCTGTTAGTGAGAAGCCTGCCTTCATACTGGCAGCTGGGTTTCCTGGCTCCCTGATGCTTTAGCTTACATTTAATTATGCGAAACGTTGCGGTACTATACGTCATGCCGCTATTTTCATCGTACCTCCCATCACCTCTACAAATGGATTTGACCTTTGCTGGAATGCTGAGGATGAATGTGTTGGTTTCCTTACAACTGTTGTCAATTTTGTAGATATTCCTATTTGATATTTCTGTGTTACACAGCTTTTCAGTCATCTTAGCATCTACATGCTGTCTTCTAAACTTTTCATAAGGTGTTTCTTCAGGTCGGTGCTCGCTTGGTTGAAAATTGTTCACTTTGGAAAATCCGGAAGCAAAGAGCAGCACGAGCATCATGCAGACAAACAGTGTCTTCATCGTCTCCTGGAGAAGAAAACACATGGACGTTTTTCCACATTAAGAATTTGGCAGATACATCCTTTTGGATCCTGAAGCTCAGTAAGTCGTCTTTGTGAGCTGCAAACACACACGACAAGAGGACTGATAGACCTTTTTCTTTAAATGAAAGAAGTGGTTTTATTTATAGTTTTCTTTTTTATTTATTTCTAATCATATATATTACTTTGTTCTCTGTTTTATTTTTTATTTTTCAACTGTTAGGACGATTTCTAAATATCCTGAACAAGCCTGATCTGGACGGCTCCTGGAAGCAGATTCAGGCGTGATGATGTCATTTTCAACTGGAAAAAGAAGCTTTGAAAAGCTGAAGTAGTTTAAATGTTTAGATATTTAACCTTGTTGTATTACTTTATATTTTATATTCATCGTATTAAGACATCAAGATATTTGTTTTTGCCTTAAAATTTTGTGTTTTAATTTATACTTTTTGTTATTCTTTTTTTTAATTTTGTCATTTTGCCTTTTTTACTTGATGTGATTTGGATAAATATATATTTATATCTACAGATATATTGAGAGAGTTTTTCTCTGGGTTTCACAAGCCCATTTTATAGATAAAAGTCCAGGTCATAATAGATCCGGTTCATTAAGAACAAAGTTTAAATCCGATTTAATATAAATGCCTTTCTGCACTCAGTTATTCTTTCCTGTCATATGTTTCAGTGTGCTCTGTAGTAACATTGACACACTGCAAAATAAAAATCAAACAGAACTCAAGACACTATGGATTTTCCTCCAATTCGTATCTGTTTGTGTAATTTATAGGATTTTTTATTTCAAGCTTTTCCAAATTAAGACACTCACCTTTTTTTTCCTTTACTAATGATGATGATTAACCTGCAGTGGTTCAGGTATAAGTTGGTTGTCTGGAACAGCAGATGATGAAGATGTCGTGAAGGGTCTGTGGTTAATGTATATAGTGGGTTCATTACATAACTGGATAGGCAACATCTGACAGTCAGTTTAAATAAGATCTTGTTGTATTTGAACACAAATCAGCAAAAACAGGTCTCTCACCGTGCAAATATACAGCTTACGTAAGTTTAGTATGCTCACCGAATGCAGTGTTTAGTGTAGCAGCAGAATTATGACAGTTTATGGAGATGTTCAACGTGAGCCTGCTGCCCAGCTTTAAAAGGAAAATCATTTTAAATGATACATAATAAGTTCTTACCAAAAGAGGAATGCAGACGGAGATGAGCAGAGATCTCTTCTGCAGTTCAGATGCGGCTGTGAGTTCTAGTTCACTTCTGTCACAGAGGAACAAAGTGTGTTTGGATCTGGACACTTTGATTTTTATACTTCTGATCAGCACCACCTCAAATAATCCTTTGCATCCACACCTACATCACTGGCCCACCACTTCTAGGAAACTTTAACACTTCCCTGCTTGTGACTCAGAAAGATAATGCAAATATGATGACCACTGACCACAAGAACCTGCATGTACATGCAGCCTGTTTTTCCACATCTGGCTTTAGAAAAAAAATGAATGCACAAACAAATAGATTTAAAATAAAAAGATGTGTTGGTATATTTTGACCTTTCAAATAAACTATTAACACTTCTTTTTTCCCCTTTTTAAGTATAATTTTTGGCAAATAAAGTGAGTGTTTTGACCATTTGCAGTTAAAATGTTGAACAATCTTTTTATTTTTGTTTTACTACCAGTTGGTTGTAATAATTTCATATGGGGATTTAAATGGATGTATGACAAAACAAAGGATAAAAGTATATATAAAAGTATATTTAATGAAGCTGATCGAACAACAGTGCAATATGGCATGATGACAGTGTTTACAATTTTGGCAGGAGAACAAAAGATAAATATTATAAAATACAAGACATGAAAATCTCAGAGGTCAGGGGTCGGGGGCCCAGGAAGTCTGACCCGCAGATTCCAGGTCTGACTTCGAGTACATAAAATATCATCTTTCTTGTGGGGAAGGAGCCTGAGTTAGAGCAGGAAGTTACACCATATTGATATTGTTGGGGTAGCCTCAATGCCAGTGTTGGACTCTCCAGTTTCCTTGAAGGAGGTTTGACTTTGTGCCATCGTTGGCTGGACTCTGTGCTCATTGATATCCCCGTATCAGTGAGTTAAGACACCATGCATTTATTTTCTGTGTGGCACACAACAAGAAAACAAGCCAAGAGAGAACACATCAGCCTCCAATGACAGTTTATTAAAAGTTATATTGGAGGTTATTTGTTGTGTTATTGAACCTGTGTGCTAATGAAAGAGTGTCCTTAATAAACGTACTCCATAAGGAAGTGTGTTCACAAGTGCACAGAACACATTAGGGCACAGGTCAATGATCGATTTTACAATTGTATTGTCAGATCGATGGACACTTTCGGATACTTGGATATTCAGGTGATTAGAGGAGCAGAGATGATCAGCTGATCAGGATTTGGTGGTGTGTTGGATCAGGTGGTGGAGAGATACAGGACAGGCCTGACATACACAAACGTATAGTGAAGGTTCAGAGGCTCAGATCTGTGACATCATTAAGTCCCAGCTCAGTGTCCATATTTAGATGTAACAGTGCTATAGACTTTACCTGACAACTTGTATGAGTAATGTTTTCATCTCAGGCATGTAAATTTCATTTGTGAATATATTTTTAATACTTGTACAACAGATTTTTTTGAGTGTTAAATAGAAATTATATGCTGAAACTGAAGTGATGGGTCGCACTCTTTAGTTCACCCCTGCTCTCGAAACAATGTAGGTGGTCCAATTAACATATTTACATTTTTTCATTTGCTTTTGCTGTTTCACTTGCAAATATTTCCAGTGTGACATTTGATCAGGTCTTGTAAACCTTGTCGTTAACCAAGCAGTCACTCCCAGGCTGCTGTGCTGATCACCGGATCTTAACTTCATTGTCACAGTGCACTCAGAACAAAACAGCCATGCAGAGATATGAGTCACAGTGACATTAAAACTGATGAAGACCGTCGTCGTTAGAACCAGCAAACTGAACGAACTAAAAAAGATCATCTAAATTCAACTGGTCTAAAATATCAGGATCTCAGTGTTAAGTCCATATTTTTGAAGTAGAAGCTTTTACTGGTTTTACTTAAGAAAAAGAAATAATAAGGAATTGTTTTGGAATTTGTCCAGGTTAACAGATGAAATCATGTTCAGTGCTTTGTCCTGTCTGTCACGGCGGGGTGCGCCGATGTGTGTGGAAACAGGACCCAAAAGCAGATGATGACGAGGAATTGTAATGATTAACAGAAAAGTGAGCCTTTATTGCGATGACGGCAGGAAATGAACCAAGAGACCAAAGCAAACAGGCAAAACACTAAGAAACAAAACAGTAAGCTGGAAAAACACTAAGAAACAAAACACTAAAGGTACTAAGACCAAAAACTATAACTATGACTGAGGTGGAAAATAAACAGACTATGACTATAACTGTAACTCTGGTGAGAAAAACAGACGAAAACTAGAACTATGACTGTGGTGATGTAAACAGACGAACCGACAATGGCATGAAGAAAACAAAAGGCTTAAATACAGACATGAGGTGATCAGGGGAAGTAGGGACACATGGGGGAAACAGCTGACAGACATAAACCTAATGACAGGACCAGGAGAGGAAAGCTAAATATAATGAACAAAGAACACATGACATTGTCAGAATAAAACAGGAAATGACAACACAACTTAACAGACCTAATACGTGATGAAACAAATAGAAAACCCCAAAAACATAGAAACCCCAGGAACAATAACTGCCTAAACTAAAGGCAAATAGGAAATAACACAAACTAATAACATATCAAAAAAATACAAAGAAAACTCAGAGTGCTGGGTCGGAGACCCAGCCTGTGACACTGTCAGTAAACACAGATTCTTTATTTGCACTGAATGGGACAGCATATAATTTCACTGCTTTTGGCGTAATGACAATAAAAGATAGTTTCAAAGTCTGACCTGCAAAGCCCGTCCACCCAGTGTCCTCCTCAGTCCTGCTGGTTGCATGATTGCTGTAGAAGTGCTAAACTACTGTGACCTGATTAATTGAACTGAGTTCACACTGCAATAACTAATCAGTGAGGTGGTAGTTTAAGTACTTCATTACCAAAATGTATAAATGAAGTACATCAGAAGATGTTGGGGAAGAAGCACTTCACCGGGTGGGCCTGGACCCCCGAGGCCTGTCCCTGTGCCGACCTCGTCTGAGTCTAATAGTTTAATAGATTCAGTTTAATTTAATGTTAAGTTGAACTGGAGTTAACCAGAATCCTTTACTCTTCCAACTCCTCTACTTTGTCTAACAGTTAGCTTAGCTTAGTCTAGCCAAGTTTTCTTTGCAAAATTGCTAATTGCATGGTTTCAAATTGCAGTTTTGATTTTAAGTCGACTAATTGTTCAGACCTGCTCTGGGGCCTGTCTGAAGTATTAAATTGACATATATTTGTCTCAACACCTACGCAGGAGAACTTTTTTGTAAGTGTGAAATGGAAAATAGAAGAAGAAGTAGAGATGTGGGTGTTCCTATTTACATATTTTTATTTTCTGTTTCTTTAGCCAAACATGTTATTTGATCAGAGCACCTGCCTGTACACCTGCTGTTAACCAAGCAGTTATTTTCAAGCTGCTACACTGATCACAAAGTCAGGACATATGAATGACAGGAAGTGTCCAGTGTCACGTACCGATATTAATGACAACAATGATGGGTCAAAGCAACATATGATGAACATTTATTACGATATCCTGATAAATGTAATGCAGCGGGATAACTTCTACAGTTATTATGTTAGTGATGATGCCTCTTTGCTTTTCATTTATTCACAGCTTTGTGGCGTACGATGGAGTGTCAGGGCCACATTAAGATGATAACCTGCCACGGCTGCAGTACCCTCTACAACACGGCTTGTGTCGATGATTTAGTGAAGCAAACTGATCAGCTGTCTCATTGTGTCTTTTGTGTGTTTGGTTTTGTGTTTTCAATGAACTGAAAGCCCTCTTTAATGCACGAGGGTGTGACCATCCACATTCTCTCATCTGTCCAGTGTCAGCCATTCATTTTGTGCAAATGGTCAAGTCTTCCAAGTGTGCGTGCTTTTCCTTCTGACCAGATGCAGCTTTTTGCACCATAACTTTGTCCTGATACTGATCCCCACACTGTGTACTGTATGTGCACTAAAACAGCAATCATTTCACTGCTCAGGTTACAAAATGTCATAAGATGCTGCATGGCCGTACAAGATAGACTTTGGTTAGCAACAACTCTCTGAGGCCTCAACTGTGAAGCAGAACGCTGTCTTATCCGGCTAACTTCAAGAGCCAAGTTATCCTTTGAACCTAATCTGCTCCACAGCAATTTTTGTTCCAAATGTGAGATCACCAGGTACAAAATCACCACCTACTAACCAGTATGAACATAGATTCTCTACAACTTTACTGTTTTGAAAGTATTAATTTATGATCCTAAAGCAGGACACCTGCACTGTAATTAATGACCTCACATCACATGTTTAAATTATGCTTTTACATTTAACCTTTTAATCAGACCAACAAAAAGCTCATACTCAATTTTAGCAGCAGTCATTGTGACACTGATGATAAAACTTGTGTAAAATTGCAAAACTGTAAAAAGAAATGTAAAAATTTTTTTAAAAAAAAAAAGCATTTTTGTAGCTCAGTGTTGAAATTACAGGTAACTTCACTGGTTGGCTGTTTCAACTGTAACACTTCAAAATAACATGCTAAGGTTTAATAGGTTATAAGGAATATACTCTGAGCCCTGAGCAGTGTTGTGCTAATAAGAGACGTTTTGTGTGTGCAGTGAACCAGTAAGTTTTGTATTTCATAATTTATTGAGTTTCTATTATCCTTTCTGACCTGCGTTAAGGAAGCAGTCATTAAAGCACCATGTCCGCTATAATAGTTCTGTAGTTTGATGCTTGAGTCGTTGCAGACTTGTTGAAACTCCCTCACCCGTCAAAGCAGCGTCTTTGTTATTCGAGTCCAGCAGATGGCAGTGTTTCACTGTCTGACGGCTGTCTGAAGCTTCAGCTGGATTATCCGTTTGCTATGTTTGCCATGTTACAGTGGGGAGGAAAAACTCCCTTTTAACAGGAATATCTAGACATGAGTGATTACTGCAGTGGGGCACTATCTGTGCTATCTATAAGAAATGTTAGCAACAATAAAACTCTGAGGATCAGGGCTCCATTTCACTCCAGTGTTCAGTGGCATTTTAAAAGAGTGAATACCGACGCTGAATGTCTTTGTAAAGCAAAAGCACTTTGTTAGCCTTTACAGAGCAAAGCTATGGATCAATGTGCAGTGAAGAAAAATCGGGGTGGCCAGTCTGTCCTTTCCTAACCAATCACAGAGCTCCTTACATTGCACCATGTGGCTAATTTGCGTTTTACTGATATTGCTGGGCTGCTGTCAATCATTTTGTCTTTATATTACAACAGAGCATTGACCTTTAACCTGTTTAATTCATACTGAGTATTTAAAAAAAATGTATTGTCATAATAAATTCTGCCTCACTGAAACACCATTTTGCATTAGCCTCTATCACCTGACTTGTCACTGATGATATCACTGCATGAGCAGGCGAGCGGTAGCAGCGGGGGGGTGTAGGTGAAGCTCGTGAAGAACAAAATTCTGTACGAGCGGACGCAGTGAGTCCAATAACCAGGGGTAACTGGAAATAAGGTGTTGTAGGCTGGCTTCCACAGTGTAAAGAGACACTTCTCCCTCATGCTCTAACAGCTGGTAAATCAATTTAGAAGCAGAGTCGATAACGGCCTCCTGAAGCTCCCTAGGTGGGGTGACTGCCGCTGGATCCATATCTGGCTGGTCCGTACTGTCACGGCGGGTGAGGAGAGCCGTGTGAAAATAATAAATGAGGATCCAATCGCAGGCAGTAGTGGAGAAGTGAAGGTGGTTTATTGAACACAAAAATAAACATGGACAAACAGCAAATGGAGCACGAACTAAACTAGACTGGAAACAACTAAACTACAGAGCACAAGCCTGGACAAGAACGAGCAGAGGAGATGGACAGCAGGGAGAACACACGGGTGAGACATGGTGGATACACAGACGGACCAGCAACTACAATGACAGAGGACACGACTTAAATACACAGAGAAACACAGGGGAATTACACACAGGTGGTGGACACAGCTGGGAATAATCACCAAGACGAGACAGAGGTAAAACTGAACACACTCACATGAGACGCAGACCTTCACAATAAAACAGGAACAAGAAACCATCACACTAAGACGCAGACTCGACATAGAGAGAGAGACAGAAAATGACACATGGAACTAAACTAAACCTGCAAAAACATGACAACTCAAAATACTGGGTCAAACTGAGCCAGAACTGTGACAGATTTTCTATAATGTTTTGCTTGAGCATGTCCTGCTTTTCTGTAATGTTATTTCTACAGTTTTAGCAGTTCTTCTCGAGGGAAAGAGAAAGATGTAAAAATCTTATACGTTATATATGTTAAATAACATGTGTAGTGCTCACATGTAATGCAGATGTTAGCTTTGATCTAACCAATAAATCCTGATTGGATGTTGTTAGCGTTAGCACTTGTGTTTGCTTCCCTGCTGTACAACAGCATTACCAAAATACAACTGAAGAAACAAACTCAGTTATGAAACGTTTGTGTTCAGTTTGCAGTCGCTGAAAATAATTACACCTTTGGGAATGACATGGAAATGCTCCCACACTAAAGATTGGGTTTTGTTTTGGGGATTTTCCATCTTAATTTATCTGTCTTATTTGGCTACATCTACGACACTGCTATGCTCTCTCTTGCCTATGTTTTCGTGGCTGCTGCTATCTGTATTTTAATATATATATATATGCAATGAAAATTTCCATCTCGCCCCTCCCGGCAGTCTGTATACTTTAAGCTCGGGTAGTTTTTACACAGGATACGGGAGGATTATTGAGAAGAACCTAAGCAAACACGTGACAAGTTTTCAACAGGAATGAATGACAGTAAAAATGTTACCTCACAGATCGTTTTCATGCCATCAGTAATGAGCTGGTTTCAGCTGGACTGGACACACTCAAATGGCAAAGAAGGTTGTGTAGCCTTTGCAGAGAAGATGAAATGCATTCATGTAAATCAAAATGCATGTTTTAATTGAGGTAGAGGTTTGTCAGAGATATTATTCTCATAATGTACCTTTGTCCCAGCTGATTACCTTCATTAAACAGCAGGTTGCAAAAACCTCTTGTGTACCTCTTTTCAACCACTGGGAGGCGCTACAGCTTCATTCCTTTCACACTAAGGCAGCGGTAGGGAACTCCAGGCCTCGAGGGCCGGTGTCCCTGCAGGTTTTAGACGTTCCCTACCCCTGCACTAAGGCCTTTGAAATCTTCATTAACACTGAGCTTGAAATTTCTATCAGTCGAATGCAAAGGAGTCCTGTGGTTGTAGGACAGAGGTAGGGAACGTTAATCTGCCATCATTTAGATTATATGACAACAACCTTCAAATCTGAAGTCTCAGAAATCTGCTTCATGTACAAGTTCCTCCAATAATCAGGGCTAATATCACCAAATTGTACATAAACAGACTTTTACATGTTAAATATTTCTCAAATATGGGGAAAAAAACAACATAAAATACTATATTATTAACAAAATATCTTAAGATACAGCTACAAATTGCTTGAAACATTTGCAATGAAATATATAAAACTGCTTTATTGTCAGTGAGGACAAAGTTATAGTGATGCTGTGCTGGAGTGTTCAAAAGAAGACAGAGACATGAAGTATAAATATTGTATAATATTAAATATAAGAAAGAACAAAGTTATAAAAACATTAATAATTGAAATCTGCAACAATATTCACATAAAGTGTAAAATACAGAGTTAACTGTTTAATAGGTAAAGTTTAGGTCTTGCAGTCGAACAATGATCCCAAACACAGCAGCAAATCTACAGCAGAATAGCTGAAAAGCAAAGTCCAGACCTCAACCTGGGACATTCAGAGAGCTGTGCTTAAATAAATGCCCACAAACCTCAAAGAACTGAAGCAACGTTGTAATGAAGAGTGGGCCAACATTCCTCCACAACAATATGAGAGACTGATAAAGTCAAGCAGAAAACAATTAGCTCACATTTGTGCTGCTAGAAGTGTTTCTAGTTATTCACAGGACTGTAGTTTGAATTTAAAGAAATGTGAAAGTGCACTGAAATTAACATAAAGTTATTGCAATTTTAAAAAAAAATCAAGAAATCTAAGAGGAAGAAACAATGTAAACCACACAATTTTTTTCCTTATATTCTCCACACAGCAATGCACATAACAGACATAAAATATTTGCATTTATCAATAGAAAATATACAATTTTTCCATAGTCATAGCCAGGCCCGATTACTGCCAAACCTGTGCTGAATCAATCACTTAAACAGGACCTGTCTGACAAAGTAGAGTAGACCAAAAGATCCTCAAAAACTACACATCATGGCGCAATCCAAGGAAATTCAGAAGCGAATAAGAAACAAAGTAATTGAGATCTCTCAGTCTGGAGATGCAACGTCAAGATGAACAGAATCCAGTTTCTGGGATCCTGAAGGAGAATGTCTGGCCATCTGTTCACGACCACAAGCTGAAGTGCACTTGATCCAAAGCACACCAACAAGTCCACCTCTAAGCAGCTTAAGTAAAACAAAATAAAGACTTTGGAATGGCTTAGCCAAAGTTCATACGTGAATCTGATTGAGGTGCTGTGACCTTGGAAAGGTGGTTCATACTCAAAACCCCTCCAGTGTGGCTGAATTACAACAATTTTGCAAAGATGAGTGGGCAGAAATTCTTCCACCACCTCGTAAAGGACTCATTGCCAGTTATCCCAAACGCTTTATTGCAGATGTTTCTACTCAGGGTGGCCCAACCAGTTATTAGGTTTAGGGGGCAATCACTTTTTCCACACAGGGCCATAATAATGGCCACCTTAATAATAAATGCCTTGATTTAGGAACTACTTTTAATGTTTACTTGTGCTATTTTGCAAAAAAATAAAATCTCTGCAAAAACATCAGAACTGCTGACCGTCTGACCTCAATATGAAATTATTAATCTTTTGACAAAAAACATTTAGATTTGTAAAAATAAAGAAACCATAGAGGAACAAACAATGTTGTTTGCTACGTTCTAACATGGCAATCTAAATAACAGTAATGCAAACATATATATTTATCAATAAAAACAGATCGCCTTTTCACTGTTACAAAAGTCAAGTACATCAATGTTTGTTCAGCTTTCATAAATGTAAGTTTATAAGTACATTTTTTGGTAAAGTCCAACTTCTTTTAATACATGCAACACATTTCAGAACATTTGGGACAGAGACAACAAAAGACTGGAAATACTTGGTAAAAATCTGGTGAAACACTTTAAAGCCAGTGGGATTAAATGGGAAACATAAAATTTAATACTAGACAAAGACCGATTGAATCATGAAGCAAAGAATTAATAACTAAATCACAAGTAGAAAATGTTATGCAGATATTATTGGATAGATTTTGGTGTAGAAAAAAATGACAAGAAATGAAAAATGAAAGTTATCTGGTCTTTTTCTTTAAAGAGTAGCCTACTGCAGAGCAGCAACACTGACAAAGACCATCATCACCAATACTGCAGCTAATACAATGATCCAGGAGGAAACTTGAAAAAGCAGGAAAAATGTGACACTGATCAAAATGAATACATCAATTATTGATCAAAGAGAAAATGCATACTACCACAATGCATTGTTATTGCATCTCAGTTTCTCACCATCACTGATAATCTGACGTCTGCTGGACCTCAGGAATCGTCTCCATCACCTCTCTGTGAGGAGCATAGAGCACTCGTGCTGCACATCCCACCTGTGTGCTGTGTTTACGTGAACCTGAGAGCACAGCTGTAGTGGTGACAGTGAATGTAGCGTTGGTGTTGGACACACTGACAGTGTTGTACTGTGAGAAGCTGAGGTCTTGTTGTGAGACACTGAGTGTTACAGTGGGAGCAGGTCGACCAGTGGCTGAACAGGAAACAACCCACTCTTCAGCAGAGTTTGACTCAACAACAGGTTCATGCAGCTCTGTGAAAGATCAGGAGATATTGCAAGGAATATGTTGTTGAAAGGAAATCAGTTTCTAGCACATTTAAACACATTAATGCAAAAGTTCTTACCATAGACTTGGAAGCAGGTTCTACCAGTGAAGGAGCCTTCAGGATAAGTGTTAAACAGACAGTGATAGCATCCTTCATCCTGCTCCGTCACATTCCTGATGACTATGGAGCAGTTCTGTAGTCCAGTGTATTTAAACTTGACTTTATCGTTAAAGCCATCATTCACTCTCTGACCATAGTACTTGCTGTAGGTGGCAACATTTGTCTCCACATCACGTGAGATTTTCTGCCATGTGACCTGAAGGACGTCTTTAGTGTCCAAGAGCTGACAGCTGAATTCAGCATCTTCTCCCACTGCAGCCAGCACAGTCTGCTGTGTTTGGACCACTGCTGTTAGAGCTGCATGGAGAATAACATGAGTTAGAGATGTGGAACTGAGAGGTATTGATGGGAAGGATTAAACAATCATTCGGGTCATGGAGTAGTCTGTGTTTTAGGCTCAAACAAATTGACATATGGGTACCACTTAAATGTGATGTAGACTATAAATATAAACCTGACACTCATTGTTTCATACTGTATGTTTCAGGGACATTTTCTTTCATCTATAAAAAAAAAAGTAAGACAATTCAGTTAGCTACCAACTAAACAAAGAAAGTCAGATAGATGTACAGATCGAGTCTATATTGGTTCTGTTGGTCCATGACCAATTCTGGAGGTCTGTACTGCATTTGAACTTTTTCAACAATTTGGAGGTCCAACCATGATTTAAGCTGGACATCAATATGGCGTTCAACATTAGAACCTTGGACTTGATGTATATTTTTTGGACATCATGTAGATATCTATGACAAGTGCAGGGAATTTAAAGGTTTAATTGAGGTCATATTTTTTATTTACAAAATATCAATATTGGGGCTACAAAACAATCCCTTCAGTGGACCAAAAATGAATTATAAAACCCATCACTTCAACATAACCAATACCAGGACTGGTATTGACTGGTAACTCGTGCTACTGTAGAAATTCCCATTGATTTTCTACATTTTCCCAGAGGCCTCCCCTTCTGTGGATTACTAGTATGTTATTTATTAATTTGTGCCTCAATTATTTCAGATCGGTTATTTCACTGGGGAAGCCCTATATTGCCCACTTCCTAATTTCAGCACTGTTTGATCTTTCTCTTTAGCATGTATGTAACTTTGGTTTGTTGAGATTTTGGCATTACTTCTGTCATAAACATTCTCTCTCAGACATAACTGACTAAGATTTCTGTGGTTACCCAGAACATTTTAATAGACTTTTTGTAATCAATCAGGTCTTCAACCCCTTCTTTTTAAAATAGTGTATAAACCGTATGTATGTGTGAAAGACTGTTAATGTTTTGATAAATTGTTTATTTTAGAACAATTGGTGAGTGTGTTTAGCCACTTCACACTACTACACTTTGCTCTAAACTACATTCCTTCTCTGAACAGTATATATGTGAATGGACTGACGGATCTTTTAATTTCAAATGTTAAATAATTGTCAGTAAACTACTTATGACCTGAACTCCGTCTCTGTCTAATGGAAATGAGTGCCTTCTTTTTTTTAACTACATTGGGGTTGTGAAACGTCTTTTACATTGTAGGCCACATACAACCCAATTTTTGTTAATTTACCAACCATACATACTTAACACACAAACATGTGGTTTATCTATTGCTTTCATCGTAATATGAATAGGCATGGGGCAACCTTTAACAAAACAGTCTAAAGCTGTTTTCACACAGCTCTCAAAACTGTTAGGATGCCTGGGTCGGTGACCCAGGGTTTTTGAGTTTATGATATTATTTATACTGTCTAGTTTGTGGTTTCTTTGAGTTCTGTCTTATGGCTTAGGTCTCTGTCTTCTTTAGTTGCTCTGTCTCCCCTATCACCTGCATCCCCTTGTCTAGTTCGCGTCTATGTGTATCTTAAGTTCCTATATCCCCGTGTTCAGTCAGTGTTTGTGTCTGCCCTGTTCCCACGTCTCTGTTCCCTTTGTAGTGCCTGCTTATGAGCCTGTGTCTTTGTTCAGTCTGTGTTATGCGTTTCCTGTTTTACTTTGAAGGTCTGTGTCTTATCTCAGTATGTTCAGTTTACGCTTCTTTGGTCTCGTCAGTTCTGATTTGTCCCAGCTGTGTTTCCCTCCTGTTACCCATTCCCTGATTGCTCCCTCTGTGTACTTAAGCCCAGTGTTTCTGTGTCTGTGTCGTGATCTACTGTTTACTTTGTCAATCCACTGGTGTTAGTTTGTTTTTTTGAGTTTTTCCAGTTATGTTATGTTTGCGTTCAGGATTGAAGCTGTTTTTGTTTAAGTTCTATCTCCGGAGTCTGCACCTTGGGTCCTATTCCTGCCTGCACACAGCCACACCTAACACAAAACAGTCTCATTAATCTGAATGATGAACAACTCATGACACAGAAAGTTGATTTTGTTCTTTTTTATTAGGCTGAGTGTTCAGTGGGAGAAACGTTTTGTCACTCATTCAAACAAAATCTAAACTCTTCAGTAATTGTATCTCCCTCTAAATCTGTCTAAAGACAATCTCTTTGTCACTTCAGAGAAAAGTTCTCACATTTTAGGATCAATTTTTAATTATTACGAGTGAAGGTTCTTGTTTTCTTTTTTTTTTCTCTTGTCACAATAAATAACTTTAAAAAACAAAAACAACAATACGGAATAAAACTTACCTTTTGAAAAGGCCATAAAAAGAAAAAACAAACACAGAATCCCACAGTCTGACATGGTGCACGTCTCTGTGTCCCCACTGGCTATTGTACCACGTATTGAAACAACGTCGTACAATAGCCAAATTATTGAAAACTCAAATGTCCCCGAAGGAAGGAAGAATCTCCCTTCCTTGTGGGACATGTTAGAATGATCAACTGTACCAAGTAAAGTACAAAAACTTCCCAGTGCAGAGTTTCATCAGTGTTTTAATCAGCAAACTCAATCATTTTTTTCTGCATTTTGAAAATTCAGTAAAGTTGTAGGTGTCAACATTTGTCTCCACATCTTGTAAGATGATAACTATTGCATTAGTTAACCTGATTTGCATTAAAGTAGACTGCTGATTTATTGTGGATGAATGATATTGTTTTATGATGTTATAAGAAATACTGTTCGCAGAAAGTCATCGCCTTATTTGTCTGATTAGAAGAGAACAGAAAATGCTGGAGTTTTCTGCCCCATCTCAGCAGGAGCAGATAAACAGGGAGCCAAGGTCGTAGCTTAGGCGCCGTGTGAGAGAAAAGCATGTGAATGTTTAGGCTTTTATGATAAGGTGGGGGCACCAGAGGCTATAAGAGTTTGATCAATGCTCCACCATTTTGAGACCTGAGGCTGTCTGCATACAGTGTCCATCTCCCACGCGTGTGATCATTAAAATCATTGTTTGACTCAACCCGGCCGGACCAGTGTTGTTATTGTGGTTTTTTCTCTTGTCTCCATCCCCAATTTTGAACTCGTAACAGCACGACCATAGCTGGCCATCGGGCATACCGATGGTGATTTTTCTTTTTTATGAGCCGATGAGGTTTTTTTACTTTTGTTTTGTAACGGTATAAACAATGAAAGGTGGTGGATTGGCCGGATGCTGGTCGATGTGTAAAAATAAGTCAGTTGTTTGGTGGTGGCTATGGCGGAGCTTCCACAGAGGCAACAGGTGGATGAGGGAAGGTGAGGCAGGAGGAGCAGAGACCTGAGGTGAACTTAACTTCAGGTAAGTTATGACCTGCAGTCTATCTGGGTCAGATAAACCAAGTTTAGGTGGAGTAATAGTACATTTTTTTCAAATATACTTCAAGGAAAATTTGTCTCCTGAATTTTTTAAATTAGACTTTGAGAAGGGTCTTATCTGAAAGTGTTTGAAGAGCACTATTTGCACTGTGCTGTTTGAAAAGCACTATTTAAAATGGAAGTACACACTCTAACGTGATAAGGACTTTACTGGACTTACCTCGATTTTCAAGTAGGGTGCAAGCTATCTGCATTCGCTCCAGCACAACTGCCTCTGTAGTGGTTGACACCTCACTGACCTCTCCAAAATCAAGGTAGTGTTCTGCAAACTGTGAGATTGATCATAATTAGAATGTAAAGTCTTAATTAGGTAAAGGATAGGATAATTATAATCCACAAAGCTTCAGCCTATTCCTTTTTCAGTTACTGTTACTGTACTTCTATGTAAAATGATAACTTGTGTTGTTGTTGTTGACCGAAATAAATTTCACTTCACTTAAATTCACTTAAAGTCTTAATTATAGCTAACAAGAAATTGAATCATTTGAATAAGGGTTACCTTTAACATTAAAACTCCACAACTGCTGGAATTCTGTTGCTTGTGTTGCATAGTCTGTAACTGCCACTCCATGGTGTCTTCATGCCCTCTCATCCTCAGAAAATTCCTAGTTGAACAAAAATGTTTGTAATGAAACAAGAAATGTTTTATCTAAGAATAATACCTCAGTAATAATGCATACCTCCAGTTGCGCAGAATTTTCCTGTCATAAACACCTTCATTCCCCATGGGGTCTATGAGCAGTATTTTCTGTGCAGAAATGTTGACAATCTGAAGAAAAAGTTAATAAATTAAAAAATTACAATAGTTTGTGCCACTGAAAACGTATTTAAAAAAACACTTTCTGCAAGAAACTGCTTCACAACAAATTACGCAAATTAATAACTATATGAACACATACCACAAGAATCCAGTGCGTACCAAAGTTCACAGGGCACAGCCACATGTCTTCAACTGGGAACTTCATCTGTGGGATTGGAAGTGCAGAGTAATTTGGATTTACTTAGGTACCATGCGTCTTAGGGTGTTTTCAAATATAGTGTTGTTTAAAGGAACCGAACTCTTTCCTCAGCAATAGAAAGGAGTCAACTGTTTGGACCACTTTTGAACTTTTAACATACCTTGTTGAGGCATCTGAACTGCCCGGAAAACAACGAGCTTGCAACTACTGAACAGAGCAGGTGTGCAGCATTCTGCACAAGTATACAAAAATGTTAGAGAACAGTAAATACGTTTTTTTTTTATATCAAAATTAGTAGGCAAAGGACATTTCTTACTTTCCTTTTGTCTCTCAATGACACGGTGCGGGTATGCATCAATGACCTGTTTTGAAAAATCAGAGTTTATACAACAACAGCAACAATTTTTGAAGTAACTGCTTGAGTGCTGTACACAAAAACATCAAAAAGAATAGAATTGCTGATAAAGGTTCTTTCTGCATATACTGAAACTGGATATTATGATGTCACAGATGTCACAACATCTGTGTTGTGGTTGATAACATTTTTTCCTGTTGAAGTGAATGGGTGAAACCTTAGAGTTTTGCAATATAAACCCCCCGACCTACCCGCACATTTTAAACTATTAATGGTCTCTGCACTGCAAATGCTTCAGAAGGAGCAGAACCTCGAAATCAGAATCAATAATGATAAGTTCTCTTACCTCATCAGAAACCACCGTGACCCCTGCAGTGTTCGAAAAGAGGAATCAAATAACTTTTATGTTCCAACAACTGACTCCAGGCGCCCAGTATCCTTTGCTCGCCATAGCCTCTTTACTAAAAGAAAAATATGATAAGTTAGCTCAGGCATGCATGAGATTTTTAGTGGATAAGCTTGGTAAAGGCCAACGGGCCACAACAGGAAAAAAGTCAATACAATAGGCATACATTTACACGCAGAGAAATAGGAAAGGTTCAGCGGGTGGGCAAAATAGAAAATTACTGACAGGCAGATCCATTTCTAGACTTCTACAAGCTCAGTGCACGTTGCATGTTTCTTTATATCCAATATGAGTTGAAGACTGCAAAATGCAAACAAAGTCATGCAACAGTCAATCAAGTTGCAACGCCAAACTGGCAACAAATGACCAACTGGTCAAAAAGAGTTGTTCACTATGCCACCTTCATTTTCTAAGCTTTGTTTCCAGGAGGGAAGTTCTTGTTCATGCGTTTCTGGTCCTGGAACACAATTAAACTCCTTGTGGGAGCAACAACTTTTGTCAGCCGTTTTGGGTGCATAATGAATAACAGAGGGTCTGGTATCCTCTGGACTTTGCTGGCACTGAGGGTTAGCAGTAGGATGGCACTGTCAGACTGTGAGTTGGGTATTTTTCATTGTCACTGATATTTACATGGTGGCTTCTTCTGTACGGCTTGATATGGTCAATGCTGTAGTGATTTCTTAAAGTTGCTCCTTCCGTGTTTTTTTTTTTTAATCTCACACATTTGCCAGCGATGTCTTGAATGGTGTAGGGTCCTGTAAAAATCTGGATCAAGTCTTCCTCCCTTCCTTCCACGTTTCCTCATGTTCAAAAGAAGAACTTCATCTCCAACGCTGTACACAAGGTTTCTGTACTTCTGGACTTGTCTAGCATAGGCTTCCTTTTGTAAGTCTTGGGACTTTGCCATATTTTCCTCTACAGTTTTTTTTAACTTGCTCTTGTGCGTCTCTTGTAGAAGATACAAAGTCACCGTAACTCGACTCCTCAGGGAGAATGATGGAGGACAGCTAAAATTTTCACATTTTAAATCACAATTAAAATCATAATGGCAAATAATGCATTTGAAACATGAACTGAAAATCCGAACTATAATAACTCATGTTTAAAAGTAAATATACTATTATAAAGCTTTGATCACAGAAAGCCACAAAGATAGACTCCTATCATTTTGTGTATAGTCACTTTTTACTCTTGATACACTTCCATAGGTGAACACATACTGAAAGGTCTCCTCAACATTTATTACTTTACATAAAGATACAAACATAAAGTAGTAACTAGTCACTTACTTTATCTTTAAAATGTGTCTTGCGTATAGAAGTTAAGCAGAGAAGATTAAAGCTGCAGCTAATATCAGTATGCGCACTTTCCAATTAAGATTACATTTAATTCATGCATTATCACAGTTTTTGCATAAATAGAATTCCTTAATAACACTTACTGGGACTTCAACAGGAAGAATACGTAGCTCAGGTGGCAGAGCAGGTCAGCCACTAAACAGAAGGTCGGTGGTTCGATCCCAGGCTGCCTGTTGACTGTTGACTAATTTTCTCAGGGCTCTACATGTGGACATTAAAAAAAAAACCCACAATAGTGACAGTGTCTTAAAGCATCCATCGTAGTGTGAATGCGAGTGAATGTTAGAAGCACTAAAAACCTTAGAGAAAGTGCTTGTGTGAATGGGTTCGATTGGGTGAATGCACAAGTTGTACAAAGTGCTTTGAGTGCTCAATGAGAGTAGAAAAGCACCATATAAGAACCAGTCCATTTACCATCTGAGCCTTCGTAGAAAGTAAAGCTGGCTCAGACCCTTTTTGTAGGCAGTGTCCATGTTGGCAGACCACTCCAACTTGTGATCCAGATGAACTCCCAGATACTTAAAGGATGTGACTATTTCAACATCATTCCCACCAGTGCAGACAGAGGAGGGATCTGTTTCTGCGAAAGTCCACCACCAGCACCTTTGTTTTGGCCACATTCAGTTTCAGGTGATTCTCCTCACACCACCTCATGAACCGACCAATCACTCCTCTGTATTCCTCTTCACTTCCCATTCCCTCTTTAATCCAGGATCTCAACCAGTTTTTTTATGTTCTCACATTTTTAGGTTCTGGTGCCTTCAGGACTGCTTCAACTTTGTCCTCGGTTTTGTGGAGCCCATGTCTGTCGATCTTGTGTCCACAATACTCAATGGCATCCTTGAAGAACTCACATTTGTTTTTGTTTGCTCTCAATCGATGTTTTTCTAGCCTGGCCGGGACTGCTGTTAGGTTAGCCAGATGAGTCTCCTCATCAACACCAGTGACAATTATGTCATCCAGAAAACACTGTGTTCCTGGAATGCCTTGTAGGACCTGATCCATGGCACGTTGCCATACTGCTGGGACACTGGCGATACCAAATACCAGTCTGTTGTACTGATATAGGCCTTTGTGAGTGTTTATCTCCAGATATTTCCTGGATGTCTCTTCTACTTCCAACTGGAGATAAGCCTGGGCAAGGTCAATTTTTGAAAAGTGTTTGCCACCTGCGACTGCTGTGAATATGACTTCTAGGCGTGGAAGTGGGTACTGATCTACACGGAGAACTGGGTTCACTGAAACCTTAAAATCACCACAGATCTGCACTCTGTCACTTGCTTTCTTGCTTACTGACACTATTGGTGTAGCCCAATCTGACCATTCCACCTTTGGTGAGTATTCCTTCCTCTTCCAAGCGCTGGAGCTCTGCTTCGACTTTGGGGCGTAAAGCATAAGGTACAGGACGTGCCTTGTGTAATCTTGGTTTTGCATTGTCCTCTAGTATGATCTGTGCTTTAATATTTTTCAGGGTGCTGATTCCATCTTTGATCACCTGGGCGTGGTTATTAAGTATCTGTTTCAGTCTTTCATCCACAGAATGTGCACTCGGGCCTCGTTCCAGTCTCATTGACTTTATTTCTTTCCAGTTGAGGTGGATGTGTTTCAACCAGTCACGCCCAAATAATGGCACACCTCCATGTTTTCAGAACATAAAGTTCCAGGTTGCGTTTCTTTTTCTCATATTCCACATTCACTTTTAGTTTTCCCAGAGGAGTTATTCTTTCACCTGTGTATGTTTTCAGTTTAACTGAGGTGTGTTTCAGTTTCAGATTGGGGAATTTGTCTCTGTAATCTTCATATAAGATCAGTGAGAGGGCAGACCCAGTGTCCAGTTCCATCTGTAACTCAACCTCTTGTATTTTTGGTGTGAGCCATATTGCATCATTGTCTTTCTCTTGCATTGTGTACAGCTCCAGGCATGCCAAATCCTCCTAAGAATCATTTGAGTCTTTCTCAGTTACTTCATGCAGCTTTCCTTCTCTTTTCCACATTTAGTTTTTCTTTTAGGCTGCGCAACAAGTTGTATGTTTTCGCTCCCATCACACTCAGTAACACAGCAACTTTCCTCTCATCCTCTATTTTGTTAGCCAGAAAATA
This sequence comes from Astatotilapia calliptera, assembly GCF_964374335.1. NCBI lineage: Eukaryota > Metazoa > Chordata > Actinopteri > Cichliformes > Cichlidae > Astatotilapia > Astatotilapia calliptera. The sequence continues at coordinate 12,135,563 of NC_137424.1, forward strand.
TTGTTCAGCTCTCTCCACATATGTTGTTCAATCCTCTTTGCCATTATCAAAAACGTCCATTTGTCCAACGCCACCTGACATTTTCTCAGTATTTTCATAAGTATCCTTAACTTAATAGAACTGATGTTACTCACGTCCTCTCTGCAGCGCACTAGCCAGGCGAGTGAGTTAGCATCCACACGGATGATTAGTTGTTTTTGCCGTAACCTTTTCCGTGTCTTTTGGCCACTTTCACAAGGATTTCTCCCTCCTGTCGTCCAGTGCACATCGGAGATCCGTTTTAATCCTCGTCACCAGTTTATTATGTTCTCTCTTATAACTTAACTGGTAAAGTAACAACACCTGTTTGGTTGTTAGTAACTTACTTTATTAACCATGTTGTGGAAAGGCACAGGCATATCAATGCGCACAAACACCACACTTTACACAGAAAGTAGTACCACAAAAATATAAACTGATTTTACTAAATACATAACAGTTTATTTTTAAGGAGGTCAAAGTCAACAGCTTTCAGGCCATTTTTAGTGTATTGGATCAAATGTTTCTTTTTCATGTAGTGAGGTTTATTTCTCCAGATAAAATTAAAGTTTATTTGATTAATAGCTCTTGTTCATTTATCTGGAATGACATTAGTCTGCGTTGGATTGATTCATCTTGGTAAACTTGGTAAACCGGGTTTCGATACCCATCCCTAGTCTTAACTCAAAGTGAACATAGACTTGATTGAAGTAACTCAGATCAGCCAATTCAAAATGCTAATTCAATCAACTCTGAGTTTATGGCTAGACTCAGTTTGTTGGCCCTGCACCTTAAAACTATTCCCTGTTTGTCCCTCTGTTTTTTGGATATTGTTTTCACATCTTATGTCACGGCTAGCGGGGCGAGCCATGTTGAATTTAATAAAGGACCCAAGATGCCGACACTGCTGTGAAGTGAGTGAGCTTTATTGAAACGGTGAAGTGCAGTGGAGATGGCCTGTGCAGAAGCTAAGATAACCTCTACTGAAAAAACTAAAAAACTAACCTGAAACCTTAAACGGAGACACGGGGAGACAACACAGACGAACCAGCAACAAGCAGGAGAAAACAAAGGGCTCATATACACAAAAGAGCCATCAGGGAATGAGAAAAGGGAGACACAGCAGGATTCATTGGACATAACCAGACAAGGGGAAGCAAAAGTAGACACACTAACATAGGACATGGCACTGTCAAAATAAAACAGGAAGTGAACACAGACACAATACTAACACAGTACAGAGGGAACACAGAAACCAAAACCTCAGAACTAGAAAATCTTACTCAGAATGAAATTGTAACAAAAGACAAGAACAATCAAAACAAAACTACTGAGTCCACAGACTCGGGACATACATCGGCTCAAACTGTGGTCATCAATATTTTGTACTTGTAAATCAGACTGTGTAGTTGTGAACTGAGTTTTGTAACATTGTGAAACAAAATATCTGAAAAGTTTATGTTTTTGCGTTCATTGGTTTGTGTGTTGTTAAGATTCAAAAATTGAGGAAGGGTACAAGAGGTGATCGAAAAATAACCACACTGGTCCGGCCGGGTGAAGTCAAACGAAGATTTTAATTCACATGTGGGAAGATCAAAGGAAACAGCAATTGATCTTCCCACATGTGGCTCGTCCGGGATTTGAACCCGGGACCGTGTGTAAAAATGTAAAAAATGTAATAAATGTAAGAAACATTAGAACTACCTTTGCTGACACAAAGTTTGGCGAGCACTGCAAGTTGGCACTTTAAACCAGTCACTGATATAAGAATAGAATTAGAATTCAACTTTATTCTCATTGCACATGCACAGGTACAGGGCAACGAAATGCAGTTTGCATCCATCCAGAAGTGCTTAGTGATATAGATATATTACAGTATATATTAGCAATAATGTAGATATGTAAGTATATTACAGAAATGGGTCTATTATGGTATGTTATAATGTACACGGTATGAAGTATGTTGTGAATATTCTATAACTATAAGTATGTACAGGCTGTAGTGAGTACAAGCTATGTACAGGCTATGAACAGGATATAAATATGAAAAACTATACAGAATATGAAATAACTTTACAGAAATCTGAGATATACAGCTATACAGAAATGGGAACTGTGCAAGTTGTAAACAGTTGTAGGATTAAAGATTATCGAATGTACAGAATGATTATTTACACAGAGCTATACAGTAGTGCAGTTAAGATAAGTGAGGGTGTAGATAGTTTCTACAGAGGCTATATAAAGTGCTAGTGGTTGTGAGTGGTGGTTCACTCCATGTTATTATTATGTGTTTGAGGGTACAGTTGTCCATTGTGGGGGTGTGTATGTTCAGTCCATGAGTTAACGTGGGTCAGATGTCAGGAGGCAGAGTTCAGGAGTCTGACAGCTGTGGGGAAGAAGCTGTTCCGGTACCTGGTGGTCTTAGTCCGGAGGCTCCTGTAGCGCCTCCCAGAGGGCAGGAGGGTGAAGAGTCCATGTGATGGGTGACTGGGGTCTTTGATGATTTTCCCAGCCCTTTTCAGACACCGCTTCCTGTAGATGTCTTTTATGGCAGGAAGTGGTGCTCCGACGATGCGTTGGGCAGTTTTCACGACCCTCTGCAACGCCTTCCGGTCCGAGGCAGAGCAGTTCCCATACCAGACTGTTATACAGTTGGTCAGGATGCTCTTGATGGTGCAACGATAGAAGTTCACCAGGATGTCTGAGGACAGGTGGTTCTTCCTCAGAGTCCTCAAGAAGAAGAGGCGCTTTAGTCTCCTTCATGAGCAGTATTAGTTTTCTTCTAACATCCAGAAGTCTGCACGATGTGTTTCATAGTTTGTAACAAGCCTTTGACAGGCGCTCCTTGTGATGCTGGGTAAAAGTTCAGCCTCTGAAGACCTCGACGTGTTTGAAGTTATCCACAGGCTGCGAGGTCCACTTCAAAGGTGTTCTATGTTAGATGTTGGTCAGGTTAATCAAAATGGAAACTGTTGAACGTTTCAGAAGTTTACACATTAACCAACATGGTCCAGCACTAAACATCGTAAAGCCTTTAGTTTATGGAGAGAGGATGCTGCCATCAAATTCAAAATGGGCTAATATTTTTCTTTAAATGTTTCATTTTCTCACTTTGTTTAAAATACTGGTTTATAGGATTTGCAAATGATTGCATTCTGTTTTTAATCATATTTAACACAGCGGATCAAACGTGGGGAAGTGGGTGTTATATTCAGATTGTGGGATACATTTAGGAAAATGTAAAACTTTTGATGTCAATGTTGTTTATTTGCAGGGTTTAAAAATAAATGTGTTTATTGTTTGAAACTCATACTTGGCCTTCTACTCGTCGTGGCTACTTAACCAAGCTAACAGGGTGGACAGTCTGAGGAGCTGGGAAAGAAAAGCGTCTGAACTGCTTTAAGTTTCTTGAAGATGTTTTACAAAGGCTAACTAACATCTGGGCAATAAAACAGAATGGAATAGAGAATATTAGTATTTATACATACATAAAACTCTCTGTGACGACCTTTACAATGTTTTTGCAGGTGGAATGAGAGACATGAATAAAGTGCAATATGCAGTAAATGGAACAATGTGCTTTGGTGTTACAGATCGTGAAAAGTAGTGAAGTGAATTTGTTCATAACAAGCAAAAATCAAATATGTTTGAAACTGACCACTAAATGCTAACCAGAGGTGTCAAAAGTGCACATTCTTACTAAAGTTTAGATACCTCGGGGGTCTGACCGTTGTTGTAGCACTAATAAAGTGCCAACGTAATCAGTGTAAGCAAACTAGATGATTCCTACAATTATATAATTATTAACAGCAAATTTAGACATGAAAGACTCTGTACCAACCTTTACGATCCACTTGCAAGGTTTCCACAGTCGATGATCCATGCAGGAACGTATTTCCACCTACCATGGAGGTCACGTGTTTCCGGTTACTGTGGAGCTCCCCGGTGGCTGCAGCCAGACCCTTCTAGGTTAGTGTGGAGGTCGCAATATTAGCACCATTAGCAGGGCACTGTGTGTTGCAAATGTTGGTAAATCAGTTTGTGCACATAACTGAAATGTTCCCCTCTCGATGTTTAGCACTTTGACAAAGGAGCAAAGAGAAATTCCCACGTCTTCCACACAGTTTTCTCTGTGTGAACACAGACAGTGTTTCTTGTACCCTGTTTGTAGGAGCTGGGATTGGACTCCACCAAAGCAGCCTCTGTGTGGGATAGATGCAGTGCTCTGTAGTATAAAGCACTCTGTCAGTGAGCTGGACTCTCCAAACCAGCAGTCATCGTCTAACATCTGCCTTCTTCAGCTGTAACCGTCTGTTTCTCTTGTAAACTTGGCTCTGATCATATGTGCTGTAATATTCCAGCTTTGCTTCCCGATCGTGCTGCACAGTCTGCACATGCTGGCCGGCTCCCCCAAGCTGAGAGCAGTGGGACTGCGCCTCATGACCGCTCTGTGGAAAAAACAGGTTTGCAATAATAACACATTACTATAAATGTCATATTCATGTGTTCAAAGCTTCTGTTTGTCTTTGATTGTGTGCTGCTTTGGTCATGTCTGTAAGGACCGGGTCTACCCAGAGCTGCAGCGTCTAATGAGCCAGCAGGACAGCAGGGTGGTGCTGGGGAGGGACGCCCAGTGGGAGCAGATCCTGGCCAGGGCCGCCTGTGTCAGGGACATCTGCAGAGAGAGGTGGGTCCTCCCATACTTACAGAAACAGTGGGCACTTCCTACATTCACTGGTTCATTCATTCAGTGGACTTTGCATGCACAGTGCAGACAGTGTGAGCTTCCAACACCAGGATTCTTCATCTTCCCTTCTAATGAGTAATAATCACTGACTGGACTCTTCATAGATGTTTCTGCTCAGCAAGCTGATGAAAGTTCAGAAAAATAGAAATATTTGTTTTTTCAGTCACATCACATCAACTTTGCTTGTTAAGATAAATGAATGCACTTTGTAGCTTTGCAGTGAATGAAGCCTCAGCTCGACGCTCCACTGAGTCCCTGTTTCTCCAAAAATCAGCAGGAGTCCAGTTTTAAATATTTCCGTACAAATGTCCAGAGCAGCTACACGTGCCTGAATCCAGAAGGATCAAAGTCTTACAAAGTTCAGTTCAAACAGAGAGACTGAGAGGCAGCTAACTTCCTGTCTCTGCCAGACTATCAAAATAAAAGCATACATTTGAAGCAAAAGAAATCCAACTATGTCAGTCTGTAAGCACTGCTTCCCATATAATACAACTCTAAGCAAGTGAGCCATAACTTTATACTTTTAACCTTTAACCCAAAAACTATGTTGATCATATAAACTCCACAAACTGCATCCAGGCTCCTGCACACGTCCTTTACATGTTAGCTGCTAGCTAATGCTTGTCAGTTTTTGTGAACTGGCCTTTATGTGTGTTGATGAAATAAAACGATGATTTTATTTGATTATTTCGTTTGTTCTAACCAGCTGGTGCACACTGTCCATCCTCCCGGGGCCTGTTACGCCTGCTAACATGTACATGCAGCTTTTTTAGCAGCATTAGTGAAAACCTGGGAAACCCTCTGGATGGATGCTACAGTACAAATTTAGCAAATCATTGAGCTGTTTCTTGTTTTCACAAATGCTTACATTTGCTTTTATTGTAAAACATTTGCAGCCATAAGAGTTTGCAATGATAAGAAGCTGTGTTTGGCATTTACTTACTTACACGTGTCCTGGCACTTTTAATGCTTTTTTCTTAAATAAAAATGGTAACAAAATTAGAAGAAACACATTTCCCACTTTGTTCACGCTGATGTGTGTGTTAACCAGGCCTTACCAGCATGCAGGGGACATGGTGGCTGCCATTTCACTCACTTTAAAACAGTGCAACAGACCAGACCTGGCAACCCCGGCTGCTCTCGACCTGCAGGGACTACAGGAGCTGTGTCGAGCCGAGGTACCTCGTCTGTCTCCATTTGTCTCTTTAAATTCAGGAATCCTCATTTTTCTGGATCATAACTTTTGAATCTTTTCCAAAGTTCTGGTCTTAAAACAAATCTTTCTTTCTCAGGTGGTGGATATTATCTCAGCATGGAGAACTGTTTGGCCTGAGCTCAGCTGTCACTCACAGCCAGAGATGGTTCAAGCCATCGCAGAGCTTTTGGCTCTGGTGCCTCAGCTCACAGTTAAATCAGAGCAGTACGAGGTGCGTCGTAACGTTCATGTTGCTCTGTGTTGAATCAAATCAAATCAAATCACTTTTATTGTCACATCACATGTGCAGGCACACTGGCACAGCACATGCGAGTGAAATTCTTGTGTGCGAGCCCCACAAGCAACAGAGATGTGCAAACACAACAACACAAATGAGCAAAATACAAGAATGGCTAATCTGAAACTAATAAATATATGTACAATATATGATAGTGTTGAGGAGCTAACAGAGCGACACAGGAACTCCACCAGGTTATGTTTTTCTCTGTGGTTCTGTCTGTAAACAGGACTCTCACCAGCTGTTTGTATATTCTAACCTCACTGTAGAGTCACATCTCTACATCACTGTGTTTGGTAGCTAAAGTTAGCACATCAATGTAAAGCTGGGTAGAAGCACAAAGTACAGACGTGTGAGGGTCCAGTCCTCAGAGTCCTGCTGTGGTCGGACTTCACAGTAACTAATAAATGGATCAGCGAGTGTGAGCATCTTTTTAAAAACAGAAGTTTTGGTCATTTGTTGCTCTGGAGGATTCAACACAGTGCAGCAGTGGCCGTCCCAGCAGATGAGTCCTAGACCATGCAGTGCTGCTTGTTGGAAAGCTTTCCTCCTGTCTAACAATGATATGGCAGTACAGCTTAGGTTTGCAAAGTTGCATCTAAACAAACACAAGACCAAAGGCCAAAACCAAACATGGCGTATTAGCACAGGACGCCTGATAGGGATGCTTTTGGGTTGCAGCCACAGGACCTGCGCAGCACCTTGCAGTCACTGAGTCAGACACAAATTTCTCTGCTGTGTGAACTTAAGCTTAGAGAAAATCGGTGAATGTAAAATGAAACCAACGGCTAAACCTCCTTAGGAAACTCAACTCCTTTGGAGTCAGCACACCCATCGTGATGACTTTTTACTACGCCTTCCTGGTTAATTGCCCCTTGGAGATAAATAAAGTCTCTCTGATTCTGATTCTGATCGTGATACATATATACGTGTGTGTGTAGATGTATTTGTGTATTCATGTCTGGATTGTGTTTGGTTTTCTTTTATTTATTTCTGCAGTGGTTGTTGTGTATTACTATTTAAATAGTCTTTTTTCCATTATTGTAATTGTGTATAAAGTTTGATTTGAATGAAAGTTACACTCAAATGCTTTCAGTGTTGCTGTGTTGAGTGTTTTCATGTTTAATGTTTCTATGGAAGACACAGAAAGACATTCGGCTAAAGAAATCTGTGCTAGAGTGACTTTAAAACAATAAATAAACAGAATGTAAATAATGATGTTTAGTATTTGAGAAGGAAGCTGTTTCTACAGGATCCTGATGGACACTCAAAGGTTTATAAAATGTTCTCATTAGTTGTTTACAGCAGAATATCAACCGATGTGAACCAAAACAACAAAAGTGTGTGAGACTACAAATTCTAGAATCAGAACTGCTGATTTCATTACTCTGAACTTTTAAAGGCAGGTTTTGTATCTGAGAGCAGGGACACTTGCTGTGTTCAGTGTGACTCGTCTCTGCAGAAGGTCAGGGCTCTGATAGTTGCAGTTAGCGGGTGACTTACTGGGCAGGTGGATCCTGAGTGTCTGTGGGAGTCAGGGTTCATTATGGTCCTGGTTGCTACTGGAAATGAAGAAACAAAAGGAGGGTGTGATGTTCAGGAAGTACAGACTGTAGCTCAGCAGGTAGAATTACTAACTGGAAGGTTGGAGGTTTGATCCCTGGCGGCTCCAGTCTGCACGCCACGGTATCCTTGGGCAAGATGTGGAACCCCGACTTCCTCTCCGATGCATCCATCATAGTGTCATTGTTAGAAAAAGAAGTGCTTGTGTGAATGAAGCACGCTGTATAAAATGCTTTGACTGCTCATACAGAAAAGCAGCTCATAAGAACTGGTTCATTTTCCAGATAATTCCACTATTAAGACAACAGACATTTGGGAGGCTTTCTCTGAGAGTAACACTGAAAGTCTTGCTGCTCCTCCACAAAATGAACTTCAGATTAAAGACACAGCTCAGCTAAACACAACTCAAACTAATCTACACTATTTTTCTTTATTACGCAGCGTTTTTATAACTATTTCCAGATGTTTCTAAAGATGAAAACAGAATTAAACTCCAGCCTGATGCGTTTCTGAGGTTCCTGACTCTGACCGTCCTCAAATGCCTCTCTGATCGTTTCCTTCCGTCGCTTTTACTTTCGCTTTCGTGAATGTTGTGGCGCAGTTGATCGTCTCGAAGTTAAGGTAACGTTAGCAGTCTGTACTGTTTTCCTGGCTGACATCAGCTGTGTGCAGCTTAGTTTCAGCATAAATCTGCTTCGTTTTATGTGAGATCAGAGTCTAGGAACGAGACAGAAACAGTTGATGATCAGCAGCTGAACTCGATGTTACTGTGGATCCACTGACTGATGTCTGTAGGCAGCTTCTCCTGCCTCCGTCAGTCTGTGGCTGTATGGGCTCGAATTGTGGTCATAAATATTTTGTACTTGTAAATCAGGATTTGTAGGTGGAAAAAGAATTTGTGTGTGGACTTAGCCAAGCAATACGTGTGAAACTCTGCACTCAAGTTTCAAGTTACAAGTACGTCCCTATTTTTCTTCCTTTCATCTGATTGGCCAGTGTCATGTCAATCACAAATTTAACAATCCAATCAGAGAACAGGTGGGTTTGGCTATTGGAGGGGTGCTTTATGAAGTTTCGGGTCCTTGAAGGGAATAAATGCCCCTTTGCATGCCAGCCCAGCATTTTCCTTCATCACTAGGAAGGAAAACAGTCTGTGGTCGTCCGAGTTTGGTGATTTTTGTGTCACAGGTTTATGTGCTTAATACAGGGAACTCCAGAGGACACATAGGACACGGTGTCCTCTGGAGTTCCCTGTATTGTAATGATTGTATGAGTTCCCTGTGGTTGTTGAAATTTTGGGAGGTTTAACCTGAGATTCTGGCGTTTTGGCCAAATTAAATTTATATTAAAAAATCAATTCAGGATTTTAATCAATCGATTGCACGTTATCCAAGCCAGAATCAAAATCCAAACTACGTGTGGACATAGCCCAAATCTGGTCAGAATGAATCCAGGTGCAGGTGTGTCAGTTTAGGACCACTGGACTAACATCCAAGTGCTCACAATATAAAGTGTATTCTGTAGTAACATCCTGGTGTTGCAGCAACAGTCCCACATGGAAACGTCAACACTCAAACTCAAAATCTCTTTTTATCAACAGTAAAATGACAGCAGACCAATTTGAACAAAGTTGGTAAAAAGCTTCAGAAATTAGTAAAATATTAAAAAGTGTCTGGATGCTCAATCATCCAGTAAATCCCCAAAGAGTTGATTCTGTTCATCTGGACGTTTTCAGCAGCATGGATCAGTGTGAGGACAGAGAGGAGGGAGTCCCTCCCTCTAAAAGCACTCTGTGTGGGGAACATGAGAGCCAGACCAAAGCTCAGAGGTGAGATGACCATCTCTAACTGTCCATGACTCTTCTCCATGTCACAGCACAGCACTCACATCACTGCTCCATCATTATTCACAGGAACCCGCCTGGACCTCCACCCAGCTCTGTGTCCTCTAAGAGCAAACGGGTGAAGCAGTTCTTTTGTAATTTAGGGCGAAAAAAGTCATCTGACGAAAAGTAAGTTCATGTCAGTATTAAAATGTTTGAAATTTTAATCAGCTTTTTACTATTTAACAATTTAAATAATATACTATTTTCATACTTTATGCTTTTTATGTAATGTATTGGACACATTGGATGTGACACATGTTTCATGTTCACTTATTTTTAGCGTCAATCAGAAACCATCCAGCTCTGTGTCCTTAAAGAGTGACCGGTCCAATCCTCGAGGCATTAATTTTAAATCCCAGCCAGTGTCTGCTGCAGAGAGGTGAGCTGTTAGTAACAAGAACTCTCTGATTTAAATGATTTTGATGTTTCCTGGTTTCTAAAATGCATCTCTGTAGCAGAGCAGTGTCTCCAAGGACACACAGGCTCAGCTGTAACTGTCAGTTTATCTGGTTTAAGACACATTTGGACTCAATTAGCTGTTTTTAACTATGTATTTTAATCAGAGGTGTAAATTCAGACCTCACACATCTGGATCCTAAACTATGATAGAAACAGCTGCTAGCAGTGGGTAGTTTGACTTTGATACGCTGCTCTAGAAAGCAAACAAAGGTTTGTGCAGCTCCTCTTCAGAAAAGTGTTCAGAGAGCAGCTGCTGTATTAGACAAAGGCTCGTCGTGTGAGCCCAGATGTGTGTAACAGCTGGATGAAGGAGAACCATCACAGGCAAGTCTCCATCCCGCCTTTATTAATGAACTTCCTGTTGCTTGCAGATGAAAGGAACACAAAGTGTTTGTGCCACGTGATGCTGCAGGATTTGTTAACGTGTCCATGATGGTAACATCTCCTCGTCTAACTGCAAACACATGAGCGCTCCTAACGGCAGCTACCACAGCCACACAGGCAGACTGTGTCTCACTGTTGCATTCAGGGACATTTGTTTTCCTGTAAAAAGCTGAACTCTAATCTAAGAGGACTGTTACTGACAGGAAACAGCTGCATTATCTGCAGTCTGTGTGACCACAGCTGCTTCAATCACTTTATCAGAGAATTGATCATTGAATAAAACATGTTTGTGTCTGCAGAGGTCAGAGGTCACAGTCTGCAGGATCCAGCTGTCCGTCTGTGAGGAGTGACCGGTCCATACCTCACCCTCCACACTTCAGTGCTGCACCTGGACCAACGAGGTCAGAGAACTGTGATGACTCCTTTACATGTTTGTGTTTCCTGGATAAATATGACCAAAGATTCATTAAAAAGATAAAAATCTTAGACTTTGTCCTGTAGCGCTGTGTGGCAGGCAGGATTGGACCCAAACACAACAGGATGAAGTCAAAGAGGCAGCTTTATTTCAGCTGTGAACATGCAAACAGCAGAAATAAGGAAACATAACTGTAGGTTTGCAGTGAATGAAGCCTCAGCTCGACGCTCCACTTTGTCCCTCTTTTCCTTCTCCAAACAGCCACATCAGGAGTCTCTGATGGAGTTTTAAAATATTTCATTACAAATGTCCAAAGATGGGTTCAGGATACCTGAATCCACAGTTATTAAAGCTAAAATAGTTCACAGGGTTTGGACTTTGTTAGGTGACGAGAGAACATCAAAGTGTTTTTTTATCTTTATTTTTATTAGTCCTTTATTTATCCAGGTAAAAAAATCTCATTGAGATTAAAAATCTCATTTCCAAGAGAGACCTGGCATCATGGCAACAAAAGTCACATACCACATAGGTATATAACATTTAAAACAAATACAATATCAGGGCTCTAGACTAACTTTTTGACATGGGCGCACCGGTACGCCTAACTTTAAAAATTTAGGCGTACCAGCACAAAAGTTAGGCGCACTCAAATTTTTCAACCACATCGCTTAACACCGCAGTTTTACATGTGCACTTTCTTTGGGGGGGAAGTCCATACAGACAATATTCATTTCTAAATTATTAACTAACAAACTTGTGCTTAAAGTGCTTATTCAATATTGTAGAAAATGTTAAACTTAATCATCATCTCGGCCTCCTCTGACGACCTCTTTGCTGCTGTCTGTTGCTGAAAGGCAGTGGGGAGAGGGGACACTTGGGCAGTGCATTTATTGCAGCATATAATGTGTTTCCTGGATACACTGTGCTTTTTCAGCATTCAAAGATTGATGGCACTGTGTCAGAGCACTGGCTATGAATTTCAGACGGTTCAGGCCTTAACTTAACAAAAAAAGTTATCAATCGTTCTTTTCATCTTTTCTTATTACCCACAGCTACATCCACTTCTGTCGGGCGTAGGCTGCTCACTAGGGCTGGGTATCATCACTGATTTCTATAATCCATTCGATTCCGGTTCTCAAAGTCCTGATTTGATTCAATTTAGCCTCAGACAGTCAGAAATATTATAATTCTGATCATTTATCAGTACATGAGACTTCATCAGAATTGTGAAAATCACAGCAGATGCCTTTGTGTGAAAGTAACTGAGAATAAAACACAGAAAAACATGAAGGAGATTTTCCTGGTCTGGCTTTTTATAGCAGATAACCTTAAAAATATTCTGCAATATTCTGCAATTTTGCATAATTTTAAGAAGTTTAAATTTCTTCAGTATTGAACATCAGAAATTAGGCTTTCTTGTCCGAGGTCATTTAAGTGAAAAAAGAAAAAGACAGCGCTGTAAACAAGGGTAGACTGGTGGGTAATAAGCAAATGAATAATGCAGAAAACAGATTTGAGACGGGAAACTGTTCCTAAAGTACACAGAGAGAGAGAGCTGTGCAGGAAGTGTGATTTTTATCGTGGTGGAAGCAAAACAGCAAAACTCAGAGGGAATTCATGACGACATTGATCAAATGTGAAGCGCAGTTTGCTGCTTCTTTTGCTGCTGGCTCGGCAAATTTTGGTTGGAGAGACAAAACCTGCAGCTCAGAATCAGCGCAAAAAAGACGTAAACACAGAGCGGACCCGACGCATCAGAATCGCTGAGCTCCGACAGCGTGTCCGTCTACGGGCCGTCAGGTGAGAAAGCTGAGAAAGACAAAGCTAATTGTGATGCGTCGGGTCCGCTCTGTGTTTACGTCTATGTGTGGAATCCGTTAATGAATTGATATCGCTTTATTCAAGCTACTCACCTCTCTCTTCCACCTGCACTTTCAACTGGACCACGGCCAATCAGAGAGGTCCCGCCCCTGACTATCTCTGATTGGTTTAGTCCACGATAGGGGCATAATGTGTGTCTGTTGTTGACCACACGGAGAGTTGCAGAGATTTTTTTTTTTGTTACCCGAACAGTTGGTCAAACAAAAATATTTATTTTTAGTCGCACCACTGAAAAATTTGGTCGCACTCTAGAGCCCTGAATATCCAATACCAACATGTGTAAAATATACAATAACAGATCAAATTAAGAGTACATTAAAAACAATCACACTGAGTAAAAGAGCTGTTCTCTCGTTCCTTTAAGACAGACTTAAACTCTCCCAAGGTAACCAATTCTGATAATTTCAGTTCCTTCTGCAGTTTATTATTATTATAAGCAGGGGCAGTGTATTTAAAAGCCTTTTTCCCCAATTCTGTTCTGATTTTTGGGACAATCAATTGTATGATTTTGAGCGAACGAAGGCTGTATTGGTTGTGGTTTTTACACATATAAACACATAAATAAGATGGAACCAGCCCAAGGAGAGATTTATAGATAAAGATCAACCAATGGGAGAGTCTGCGAATATGCAAAGATTTAGCAGCAGCATACAAAGAACAATGATGTACACGATTTCCATAGCCAGTAATAAAACGTAAAGCACAATGGTACACAGTATCCAACCTCTTTAGGTAGTGGGCAGGTGCATTCATAAAAAGCAGGTCACCATAATCCAATGAAGGTAAAAAGGTTGCACGAATCAAATGTTTTCTCACTTAGAGGGAGAAACAGGATTGGTTTCTAAAAAAGTAACCTAGTTTTAGTTTTAACTTCGACACAAGACTTTGAATGTGAGACTTAAATGACAAATTCTGATCTATAATGATCCCTAGATACTTGTAAGATGTGACCATTTCAATTTCAGTTCTTTGAATTGTTTTAATCTTAGGAGACGTAGCTAACAACTCTTTGCCATTTGAGAATAACATGAACTTGGATTTCTCTGGATTTAACACCAACTTAATTTGAGTTAAATGGGACTGAACGACATCAAAGGCAGACTGCAGAAATTGCAGGGTTTGTGCTACTGAAGGGGATGAACAATAAATAACTGTGTCATCTGCATAAAGATGAAATGCTGCATTTGACAAATTATCACAAAGGTTGTTTATGTAAAGAGAAAATAGCAATGGTCCTAATATGGAGCCCTGCGGAGCTCCTTTGGATACTGGGAGAAAAGAGGAAGAAGACCCAGCAGCATGGACACACTGTTTTCTTGCTGACAAGTAATTTGAAAACCAACCTACAGCATTTACAGATAGATATTGATTAGTCTATTTAATAAAATAGCATGGTCAACTGTATCAAAAGCCTTTGACAAGTCAAGAAAAAGAGCAGCACAGTATTTTTTGCAGTCCATTGAATCAACAATGTCATTAACCACTTTAATAGCAGCAGTTATTGTGCTGTGTTGTTTTCTGAATTCTGACTGATGTTGGGAAAGAACTGAATTTTGGTCCAAAAAGTCTTTCAGTTGTTCACTAATGAACTTTTCTAGAACTTTTGCTAGAACACACAATTTAGATATGGGCCTGTTATTATTAACATCTGAAGGATCACCTCCTTTCAGCAAAGGGAGAACATAGGCAGATTTCCATGTTACAGGGATCTCACTTTTCGAGAGGCTAAGATTAAAAATGTAAGTTATTGGTTCTGCTATAAAATCTGCAGCCAACTTAAGAAAATAGGGATCAAGTTGATCCCAAGTTGAGTTTAAACAGTATTTTTATCACTTCAGTTGCTCTCACAGCCCTGTTTGTTATTTTACCAGAGCTCTTATGTTTCACTCAGTGCTCCCACCAAACACCTTGGAGGACACGTTAGTGTGATTTAGATTTCATTGGTGCAAACACCAGTCACACAAGCTAACCCATGGAGGCAGCAGCAGGCTTTGTGTTTGGTAAAGTCTGCTGGCTTAAACTAAGAGAGTTTTGTTTGTTAGCACAAAGAGCTGTCAGCTAAAGCCCCGAATGCACTTTGACTGTTTGCTGTATTTAAAGTGTTTTTCTCAGTTCATCTGTATTCAAACTGACAACATCTTGTTCTGCTGATCATCCACAGCAGTACATTTAGCATTCATGCTAGCAGCAGGCTATGACTGTCCACTGAGCACCAACACAGGTAGGAGTGAGCAGTGATGAAGCAGGACTGTGGGCAAGTTTAGGCTACAATCCTATTGGCTTCTCAGTTTCTCCAAAGAAAAGGGGAAAAATTCTTGGTGTTGTGAAGATGTGAGTTGGTCTTGTTGTCGTGGGGCTGGAAGGATGCTGGCAGTGAGAGGCTTTTCATACAGTGTTCAGTAACAGAATAAGAAGAAAGCCACTGCACATGAAACAAGGTGCTCGTAGTGTTTGTTTACTGTGTTTGTGCCACAATGTCAGATCAGTTGTAGATTCACATGCAGACTTGTCCAGTGAAATCAATGCAAGTACTGCAGTACAGAGCAAAGACTAAGCAAGCCAGGAGAGCTCTCCAACTTTCTGAAAGTATCAGGATATTTGAGTGGATCATGCAACAATGTCCCTCAGCACACAAAACAATCAAAGCAGAATAAATATAATGTTTTAGATCAAACACTTACAGGGACCTGAAGAGAGAGAACCAACAAAATGTCATGGCTAACAGAGGAACTCAAGCACAGACTGAGTTCTGACAAACAAAAAGGTGACAGTTTATTTACCAAAGGGGTGAACCACAGTGCTCTATATATGTACAGTGAGTTGGGGAGGGGGTCCAGGGCTCCAGGGAAAAGAGGGAAGGGAGTCCACACTCACTCCTCTTCAGTCACTCTTGTCCTGCTCTCCACTCACACAGCCACACACAGGAATCACAGGTAAGCGTCTGTAACCAGGTCCGGGGAAATATTTACTCAAAGTATACACAAAGTTAACCCAACTGGTGAATTTAGAGAGAGATTTCTTAGCAAGGAGCTGAGATCATGAACACAGGAGGGTCAATGTCCCAGTGACAAACTGCTCCATGCCGCAGCGTTAAATGGTTACCGGTAAGCCCAGGTGAGTCAGCAAAAGGTGGTGTAATCATCATAACTGTGTGGACCAAGAGCGAGAGGCCATTACAAGCTCCACCCAGGCAGGCAAAACCATAGCAGGAGAGAGCAAAACATAAAACCTGAAAAGCCATCATGAGCCAGCCAGAGAGACACAGAGTTTATACTAGAAGAGAAACTAGATACTAGAAGAGAAAGTGTTGAGTTTGTATTCATCACTCAGTTTTTAATGAGACAGGCAGACAGGAAGAGCAGCTCATTAGTGTTGATGAAATCAAAGGAACTGTGAGGAACTGCAGTTTGGTCACATCTGGATGTTTTTCACTGACAGTAAATGTTTTAGTGATGAAGAAATGTGTTCACAGAGAGAGGAAGAGGAGTGGTGTTTGTGAGGAGGAGCAGCTGTCCTGCTGTGCTTTGTGTCAGGACGTCCTGAATGATCCAGTCTCTACCAGCTGTGGACACTGGTTCTGCAGACAGTGCATCTCCTCATACTGGGACCAGTCTGCTTCATCAGGAGACTCCTCCTGTCCCCAGTGTGGAGAAAGATCCAGAAGCAGAGCTGGACTGCAGACAGCCAGTCAGAGCAGCTGTGTACAAAGTAAGACTGAACATCTGTCTGCTGATGGACTCATTTCTGAAAACTGGACTTCTTGTGTTGTTCAGACATTGAAGAGTTTTCTTTCTCTTTAGTCTCATTGCTTTTCTTTCTTTCAGCAGATGTTGGTCTGCAGGAGGTTTTAGATGAACATAAGATCAGTCTGAGGAGGAGATGTGAACGTGTGAGTGAAGGAAGTGATGAAACAGGAAGTAGAACCCTCCTCAACACCATCTACACTGAGCTCTACATCACAGAGGGACAGAGTGAAGAGGTTCATACCCAACATGAGGTGAGGCAGCTGGAGACAGCTTCCAAGATGGACGCCCTCCATGACGCTCCAATCAGGTGCCAGGACATCTTTAAAGCCTTACCTGACCAACAGAGACCCATCAGAGTGGTTCTGACCAACGGCGTGGCTGGTGTTGGAAAAACCTTCTCAGTGCAGAAGTTCACTCTGGACTGGGCAGAGGGCTTGGAGAACCAACATGTCAGTGTGGTGGTTCTGCTTTCATTCAGGGAGCTGAACCTGATCAGAGATGAGCAGTACAGTCTTCTGGAGCTGCTCCATGTTTTCCATCCAACATTACAGAAGGTCACAGCAGAGAAGCTGGCTGTCTCTCAGCTTTTGTTCATCTTTGACGGCCTGGATGAAAGCAGACTTTCATTGGATTTCACCAACAGGAAGCTGCTGTCTGATGTCACACAGAAGTCATCAGTCAGCCAGCTGCTGACAAACCTCATCCAGGGGAATCTGCTTCCCTCGGCTCTCGTCTGGATAACTTCCCGACCCGCAGCAGCCAATCAGATCCCTCCTACATGTGTTGACAGGCTAACAGAAGTACGAGGCTTCACTGACGCCCAGAAGGAGGAGTACTTCAGGAGGAGATTCAGTGATGAAGAGCTGTCCAGAAGAATCATCTCCCACATGAAGACATCCAGGAGCCTCCACATCATGTGTAGTATCCCAGTCTTCTGCTGGATCACTGCTACAGTTCTGGAGCACATGTTGACTACAGAGCAGAGAGGAGAGCTGCCCAAGACCCTGACTGACATGTACTCACACTTCCTGCTGGTTCAGACAAAGAGGAAGAAGAACAAGTACCATGAGGGACATGAGACGAGTCCACAGGAGCTGACGGAGGCTGACAGGGAAGTTCTTCTGAAGCTGGGGAGGCTGGCGTTTGAACATCTGGAGAAAGGAAACATCATGTTCTACCAAGAAGACCTGGAGCAGTGTGGTCTGGATGTGACAGAGGCCTCGGTGTACTCAGGAGTTTGTACAGAGATCTTCAAAAGAGAGTGTGTGATCTTCCAGAAACCAGTCTACTGCTTTGTTCATCTGAGCATTCAGGAGTTTCTGGCTGCAGTCTACATGTTCCACTGTCACACCAACAGGAAGACAAAGGTGGTAGAAGGTTTTCTAGGGAATTTCCGAGAAGAAAACAAAAACAGATCTTTTTTTAAGAACATGTTCAAGTCTTATAGCTTCCCATCAATGGATGTCTTTTTGACTAAAGTCATGTATAAATCCCTCCAGAGTAAAAATGGCCACCTGGACCTGTTTGTTCGCTTCCTTCATGGCCTCTGTCTGGAGTCCAACCAGAGACTCTTAGTAGGTCTGCTGGGTCAGACAGGGATCAGTCCAGGAACCATCCAGAGAGTCATCAACAACCTGAAGGAGATGAACAGTGATAAAATCTCTCCTGACAGAAGCATCAACATCTTCCACTGTCTGATGGAGATGAACCACCTCTCATTATTCCAGGAGATCCAAGAGTTCCTGAAGTCAGAGAACAGATCAAAGAAGGAACTCTCTGAGATCCAGTGCTCAGCTCTGGCCTTCATGCTGCAGATGTCAGAGGAGGTTCTGGATGAGTTGGACCTGCAGAAGTACAACACATCAATGTGTGGACGACAGAGACTGATTCCAGCTGTGAGGAACTGCAGAAAGGCTCGGTGAGTCCAGATGTGATCATTAACATCATTGATCAGTGTAGGTTAGTAGTTTAATGTTGAAAATAAAATCAGATTGTTACCACAAAGTGTTTGTGTCCGTACTCTGCAACCTTCCACACCATTCCTTTATTGTACAGACTCAGCAGCAGCTCCATGGATCCCAAATCCAAGAGTGGAAAACAGATTTGAAGTGTGTCACATCCATGCAGTCACAGCTGTTTCCACAATGTTTCCACTGATATTGATCCTGTTCAATGACACGTTTCATATCAGTGAATATGTTCTTTAGGACGTCCACTGACATGTTTAAGTGTCCTGCTGGAAATCACTCAAATCATCCATGAAATCCATGAAAAATCCTTTTAGTGTTTCTAACTTCACCCTCTGTCCTCTCTCTCTCTCCATCCTCCTCACTGCTTCTTTCACTGATAATCACACAAACATCGTATTCAGCTACAAAATAACACAATAATATCATCTGATGATCATTATTACCGTATTTTCACGACCATAAGGCGCACTTAAAAGTCTTAGATTTTCTTCAAAAAGTGCGGCGCGCCCTATAGCGCGGTGCGCCCTATGTGTTGTAAGGAGGACGTAGTAGAGAACACCATGAGAACGTTAAAGGGTGAAGTGTGGGCGTTGATCGTATATACCGGGACAATCGCACATACCTGTATAAAAGAACAGGTATGTGCATTATGCAGGACATCGTTGTTTTAACAACCCTGAAAATGGCAAAGAGACACGCTTACGAAGCACAGTTTAAACTGAAGGCCATCAGCTACGCGGAGGAACATGGAAATCGAGCAGTGGCGAGAGAATTTAAGATTAACGAATCGATGGTTCGCAAATGGAGGAAGCTGGAAAACAAGCTCCGGCAGGTCAAGAATACGCAGCTGAGTTTCCGCGGACATAAGGCGAGGTGGCTCGAGTTGGAGGAAAGACTCGAGCGGTGGATCATCGAGCAAAGAGCGAGCGGGAGAAGCGTTTCGACGGTCACCATTCGGCTAAAAGCAGTTTCACTAGCTGAAGAGATGAACATTGAACATTTCCAAGGAGGTTTGCTTTCGTTTTATGAAACGGTGCCATTTTTTCCATCCGGACCAGGACTACGGTAGCGCAGCAACTTCCAGCGGATTATAAGGAAAAGCTGGCCATCTTCCGCTCCTACTGCAGCAAACACATCGGCGACAAAAACATCCAGCCCAGCCACATCACTAACATGGACGAGGTCCCGCTCACTTTTGACATCCCGGTGAGTCACACTGTGGAGAAGAAGGGGACCAGCACGGTAGCGATACGCACAACGGAGTATGAAAAGTCTTCTTTTACTGTTGTGCTTGGCTGCCATGCTAATGGACAGAAACTGCCGCCTATGGTGATTTTTAAGCGAAAGACTTTGCCTAAAGAGAAGTTTCCAGCAGAAATCATCATTAAGGGCTGGGCAAATGAAAAGGGCTGGATGGATGAGGAAATGATGAAAGAGTGGCTGAGGGAGGTGTATGTAAGGAGACCAGGTGGTTTTTTCCACGCATCACCATCGCTGTTGATCTGTGACTCTATGCGTGCCCATCTCACAGCCGATGTGAAAAAACTTGTGAAGCAAATGAACTGTGAGCTTGCTGTCATTCCGAGAGGCCTGACAAAGGAACTCCAACCGCTGGACATCGGTGTGAACCGCCCGTTCAAAGTAAGGCTGCGAGCGGCCTGGGAGCGATGGATGACCGGTGGAGACCACAGTTTCACTAAGAGTGGAAGGCAGCGCCGGGCGAGTTACGCCACAATTTGCCAATGGATTGTAGATGCTTGGGCTAACATGTCTGCTGGCACTGTTGTTCGAGCTTTCGCAAAAGCCGGCATCGTTTCCGAGGAGCCGCACGGCACGGAAAGTGACTCTGACGGTGAAGACAGTGAACCTGGCATGTTTGATGGAGATTTAGCGCAGCTGTTCAATTCAGACACAGAGGATGAGGACTTCGATGGGTTTGATTGATGATAAAAATGTGAGTACCAAACTTTGTTTTGCTCCTGCTTTATTTTTAAATACGCACACTTGTATGCTTGTGTGTTGTTGATGATGACGATTATTGGTAATAAAAATGTGAGTACCAAACTCAGTTTTGCTCCTGCTTTATTTTTAAATATGCACACTTGTATGCTTGTGTGTTGTTGATGATGACGATTACCGGCAATAGAAATGTGAGTAAGGTACCGAATTCAGGTTTGCTCCCACTTTATTTTTAAATACGCATACGGTACTTGTATGCGCCCTATGGTCCAGTGCGCCTTATGTGTGTGTTAAATACAGTAAGGGCACACATAACTGAGACTGCGCCTTTTAACACAGTGCGCCTTATGGTCGTGAAAATACGGTATAAGAGCAGGATCCATATTTGATATCAGAGTAACACACTGCTTGGTTATGTGCAGTCATCATCAGTGACCAAGGTTATTATCGTTAACGAAAACTAACGAAAACTAGAAGTGAAAAAACATTTTCGTTAACGGAAATAAAAATAAAAACAAAAAAGGAAAACTAACTAAAACTGTAATGAGCGTTCACAAAACTAACTAAAATTAACTGAATTTATAGTAAAAATGTGTTTAGTTTCATTGATGTGTGCGTGTCCTACAATAGTCAAGGGTGAAAATGAAGTTTAGTTTCCAGATTTTTTCTTGCTGTGTCTCATTATGCCAGCAGGTGGCAGTACGTTAGTCGAGTCGTCTGTGTCGCTGCTAGTGATGGGATTTCCGGCTCTTTTTAGAGAGCCGGCTCTTTCGGCTCGGTTCACTAAAAAGAGCCGGCTCTTTCGGCTCCGAACCGGCTCTTCAGGTTGTTTTGTTGCTTTAATTAATTTATTATTCACAATAATATAAAATTATGCACAAAGGAATTACTAACGTAAAAAAAGTGGTTTTATTTATATATGTTTATAAATAAATATATGCGGTGGCCCCTAGAGACAAAACACGTACAAACTCCAAGACACATTTCTAGCATGAACTGAACTTCCAAAGCAGAGCTACTAGATCACTTAAATTACACAATTGAAAGCATGTGTGTATTGTTTGTGTATTTATACACAGGCACTCATATATATTCAAATAATTAAAAAAAAAGTTAATCTACCTGTTACAATCACACACCAAATCCGGTCGTTGGTACTTGCTGGCTTGTGTAGCCACAAGATAACAAAAGCTCAACACTGCGCCCAGCATCCTGGAGCACTTCTGTTGTCTTTTGTACGTGTTTTGAGTTTTTACGTGCTTCGGAGTTTTTACGTGTTTTGGAGTTTTTACGTGTTTTGGAGTTTGTACGTATTTTTACGTGTCTTGGAGTTTGTACATGCTTCAGAGTTCGTACGTGATTTGAAGTTTGTATGTGCTTTGTCTCTAGGGACCACCGTAAATATACTTTTATTTATTCACTCCACATAAAATGTAATAAATAAATCAGATAATACAAAAATCAACTATTCACATTTCAACTTTTAACTATTTAAATTTTCAGCTGTTTCCTTTTACAAATTTAAAGTGAAAACAACATAAAACACTGCAAAACACAACACAATTAAATATAAATTATAATATGAAAACAAAAAGAAGATGCACATTCTCTGTCATATGGGCCCGCATGAATCCGCACTTTCTGAATCCTTTATCATCTGCAACCGAAAATAGTTGTGGATGATTACTATACCTTTCTAATGTGATGTTGTTGTCCCTGGCTCTCTTTCTCTCTCTCTCCCTCTGGCTCTGTTCCTGTGCTACTGAGTGTAACTACCGCCCCTCCCCCCTCTGCCCAGCTTAAAGATGTAAGTGAAGTTGGCCCCCCCACCTTCTTCAAATCCAACAAAAGTGGTATCAAACGTTTGTGCTACGTTTGTGCTGGTTTGTGCTGCAAAAATTTTCGTTTGTGCTGCTATCATTTGAAAGATATTAATAAAAATTCCTAGAGGTCATCAGAGGTCAACCAGCCCCCCCACATTAAGTAAATCAAACAAAATGGGTGTCAATTAACTGTGCTACGTTTGTGCTGGTTTGTGCTGCAAACATTTTCGTTTGTGCTGCTATCATTTTAAAGATATTAATAGAAATTTCTAGAGGTCATCAAAGGTCAACCAGCCCCCCCACATTAATTAAATCAAACAAAATTGGTGTCAAACGTTTGTGCTACGTTTGTGCCGGTTTGTGCTGCAAAAATTTTCATTTGTGCTGCTATCATTTGAAAGATATTAATAAAAATGTCTAGAGGTCATCAGAGGTCAACCAGCCCCCCCACATTACCCAAATCAAACAAAATTGGTGTCAATCAACTGTGCTACGTTTGTGCTGGTTTGTGCTGCTAAAATTTTCGTTTGTGCTGCTTCTGTTTTAAAGATATTAATGAAAAGGTAAAGGTCAAAAGGTCAAACAGCCCCCCGACATTACCCAAATCAAACAAAATTGATGTCAAACGTTTGTGCTACGTTTGTGCTGGTTTGTGCTGCAAAAATTTTCATTTGTGCTGCTATCATTTTAAAGATATTAACAAAAATTTCTAGAGGTCAACCAGCCCCCCCACATTACCCAAATCAAACAAAATTGATGTCAAACGTTTGTGCTGGTTTGTGCTGCAGAAATTTTTGTTTGTGCTGCTATTATTTTAAAGATATTAACAAAAATTTCTAGAGGTCAACCAGCCCCCCCATATTAATGGAATCAAACAAAATTGATGTCAAACGTTTGTGCTGGTTTGTGTTGCAAAAATGCTTGTTTGTGCTGCTAACATTTTAAAATTTTTAATAAAATAACGTCTTGATGTGTGCTTAATCATCCAGGTAAGTAAATCCCAAAAGGTTGATTCTGTTCTTCTGGACATTTTCAGTTGGAGAAACGTTTCGTCACTCATCCAAGTGACTTCTTCAGTCTCAGCTGACTGCAGGTTTCCCCAACCTTATAAATAGTACATTTGCATAGTGAAGGAAACTAGCGCCACTGAATGAACAATGTGCTGGGGGGTTAGTTCCATGATTGTCAGTATGCAAATTCTTATGACCATTGATCAATGACAACTAATCAAGGCCTACTGATCAATGGCCATGAGTACCATTCACAGAAAGTGGGGAATGGCTACAATCACAGCATTGTAAGATGGCAAAAGATGTACCCTTGGGCCCCCCTTCTCAAATCAGAGATGGTCAGCATCCTGACAGCCCAATGGACGAAGCTGTCTCTCAGTCTGCTGGTTCTGGCCTGGAGGCTCTTCAGTGTCCTTCCTAATGGCAGCAAACTGAAGATGCTGTTGAAGGGATGAGTGGAGTCACCTGTAATGGAGAGGACCTTCCAGATGAGGCAGGTGCAGTAGATCTCCTGGGGAGGGAGGCAAGAGAGGTCCCCACAATGCTCTCGGCTGCTCTCAGTACCCGTTGTCATTTTTTCCTGCAGAACCCAATGCAGGAGTCATACCACACAGTGATGCAGCTGGTGAGGATACTCTCAACTGTGCCTCTGTAAAAGGTGCTCATAATGGGGGTTGAGTCTCTTGTGCTTCTCAGTTTGCAGAGGAAGTAGAGTCGCTGTTGGTCTTCTCCACATTCAGGGACAGGTTGTTGTTGCTGTACCACTCTGCCAGATGGTTAACTTCACCCCTGTAGTAGATCTCGTCGTGGGTCAGCAGAGTGAAGAGAAGGGAGCTC
Organism: Astatotilapia calliptera; assembly: GCF_964374335.1. NCBI lineage: Eukaryota > Metazoa > Chordata > Actinopteri > Cichliformes > Cichlidae > Astatotilapia > Astatotilapia calliptera. The sequence continues at coordinate 12,159,753 of NC_137424.1, forward strand.
AACACACATCCTTGGGGAGCCCCCGTATTCCGTGTTCTTGGGCTGGAGGTGTTGCTGTCGACCCATACTGTCTGCTGTCTTCCTGTCAAGAAATCTAGCAGCCCGTTATACAGCAAGGTGCTGATCCCCAGCAGATCCAGTTTGTGAGTGAGTTGCTGGGGAATGATGGTGTTGAATGCTGAACTGAAGTCTATGAACAGCACTCTGACATATGAGTCTCTAGTGTTCAGATGTGTGAGGGCTGAGTGAGGGGCAGTTGAAATTCCATCATCGGTTGAGCGTTTTGACCGGTATGCAAACTGAAATGGATCCAGGTTGGGGGAAAGCGATAATTTGATTTGATGCATGACTAACCGTTCAAAGCTCTTCATAATGATGAGTCCTTAAAGCAGGAGATAGATGACTTCTTGGGTTCAGTAATGATGGTGGAGGGATCTCCACACACTGTCTGGGGATTGTGTCACCACGGTCTGCAGAGTGGGCTTGTAGTCTGTGATGGTTTGTATTCCTTGCCACTGCCTCCAAGTATTTCTGCTGTCGCTGAAGCTTTGCTGTAGCTGATGCCACGTGACAGGTTTGCCCTTGCTGTTCTTAGACTCACCTAATTCCCGGCTCTGAAGGCTTGCATTTTTCAACCTTAGGAGCATTTAAACCTGACCTGTGAGCCATGGTTTCTGATTGGCCCAGACAGTGATAGTCCTGGTCTCTGTGACATCATCGATGCATTTTGGGATGTAGGCAGGGACAGTTTCTGTATATTCCTGAAAGTCTGTGGTGTTGTCGTGTGTGGCGGCCTGTGGTGGAAAAGCAGTGCCTCTGAGGACCCTTCTGGCCACACCTGTACCTGCTTACGAACTGGTTTGGTGACTTTGAGCAGGGGCCTGTGGGAACCCATGGCACACCTAGATTTCTGCCTGTACTGACCCTTATGCAAAATAGGTGGAATTAAGACACAGTTCCAAAAGCAAACACAACTGATCAGTGCTGAGAGTGGTCCTGTTGCTGAGGTTGGGATGATCCTGTAATCTCTTATGAACTACCTCCAACGCTTCTATGACTGGGATGCAAGTGAAGACAGATGTAACATCTCTCTCTCACTGTACATGTACTGTTTATAAAATTAGGGAAACATAACCTGCACAAACAAAATAATTTGCAGGATAAATGTTTGACATCAATTTTGTTCGATTTGAAGAAGGTAGGGGGGAGCAACTTCACTCACGTGTGTTTATAAGGTTGGGGAAACCTGCAGTCAGCTGAGACTGAAGAAGTCACTTGGATGAGTGACGAAACGTTTCTCCAACTGAAAATGTCCAGAAGAACAGAATCAACCTTTTGGGATTTACTTACCTGGATGATTAAGCACACATCAAGACGTTATTTTATTAAAAATTTTAAAATGTTAGCAGCACAAACAAGCATTTTTGCAACACAAACCAGCACAAACGTTTGACATCAATTTTGTTTGATTCCATTAATATGGGGGGGCTGGTTGACCTCTAGAAATTTTTGTTAATATCTTTAAAATGATAGCAGCACAAATGAAAATTTTTGCAGCACAAACCAGCACAAACGTAGCACAAACGTTTGACATCAATTTTGTTTGATTTGGGTAATGTCGGGGGGCTGGTTGACCTTTTGACCTTTACCTTTTCATTAATATCTTTAAAACAGAAGCAGCACAAACGAAAATTTTAGCAGCACAAACCAGCACAAACGTAGCACAGTTGATTGACACCAATTTTGTTTGATTTAATTAATGTGGGGGGGCTGGTTGACCTTTGATGACCTCTAGAAATTTCTATTAATATCTTTAAAATGATAGCAGCACAAACGAAAATGTTTGCAGCACAAACGTAGCACAAACGTTTGACATCAATTTTGTTTGATTTGGGTAATGTCGGGGGGCTGGTTGACCTTTTGACCTTTACCTTTTCATTAATATCTTTAAAACAGAAGCAGCACAAACGAAAATGTTTGCAGCACAAACCAGCACAAACGTAGCACAGTTGATTGGCACCTATTTTGTTTGATTTACTTAATGTGGGGGGGCTGGTTGACCTCTGATGACCTCTAGGAATTTTTATTAATATCTTTAAAATGATAGCAGCACAAACAAAAATTTTTGCAGCACAAACCAGCACAAACGTAGCACAAACGTTTGATACCACTTTTGTTGGATTTGAAGAAGGTGGGGGGGCCAACTTCACTCACACAAGGCTCGCGTGCAGAGTGAAGCGGAAAAAAAGTGCGAGAGAGAGGGTGAGAGAAAGAAAAAAAAAACCCCACGTGACGGCTCGCGATAAGGAGCCGGCTCGCGTCGTTCACGTCAAAGAGCCGGCTCTAAGAGCCATTTCGTTCGCGAACGACCCATCACTAGTCGCTGCTCCATCCACACGCAGAATCATGTCAGGAAAAGAGAAGCGCCAGAGTCCAATTTGGGATTACTTTGAATATGACTGTGTTTTGGATGAAGCAAGTGTCTTGTAGTGGAAAGAGACAAATTATGAGGGACATTTCTAAAGGGAAAAATCCCACAAACCTTAAAGTGCACTTGAAAAGCTCACACAAGAAGGCTAACCTAGCTTACCTTGAGAAGGGAGCACACTCAACCCTCATCCCCAGAAACAGACGCTAACCCCAGGCAAGGCAGCGTGATGCATCCCGAGACAACAGGACGGGGACATCTACATAACTGTGTGAGTCAATCACCTTCAAAAAGTTTATCAATTCACTTGAACCAAATTTACGAACACCCGGTGCTGCGAGAGTTAATAGTCTCATTGGGGCCAAGACATACATTTTATAGTTGCCTGGTATCAATGGTTGTTCATCTGCCTTTATTTATTTATTTATTTATTTAAAGAACCCATAGGTGGGAATGTGAGTTGTCTGTCTCTGCGTGTTAGCCCTGCAGCAGACAGGCGACCTGTCCAGGGTGCAGGGTATTGTAGCTGGAATAGCAACATACCCAAGGATAAGCAGAAGAGCATGACTGATATGATGAAACTTGGATTTTGTTACACTTAATTATTACAAACACAACTAAAACTATAACTGAAACTAATCAAAACTAAACTGAAACTAAGGATTTTCAAAAAAAAAATACAAACTAAACTAGCAAACAATTGGTAAAAACTAATTAAAACTGATATAAAATTGAAAATCTGAAGTCAAAACTAAATAAAAATAAAAACTAATGAAAATTGCAAAACTATTAAAACCCTGTCAGTGACTGTGGGTCAAACAGAAGCTCTCTGATTGGTTGCTGACCTTGGTCACCTGTCCACTCTCACCTGTTTGTGTTTGCTCTCTCTTTGCTGTCTCCATCCTCTCTCTCCTTTCTCTCCCTCTCTGTCTTTGTACGTCACTCAGGTCCAATGGAAACAGTGACATTTACAAACCAATCAAAGACAAACTGATCCATGTCAGGTTATAACAATATTCAAAGTGAATACAGGCTGCTGCTGGACACAGACAGGTAACATCATTTTGACTTGCTGTCACCTGGATCTGGACTCATAAACACTGAAGCCCTGAACAGGAATACAAATCATTTTCTGCCAACTAGCGACACACCAGCAGATAATGGCTCAGAAAGCTCAAATGAGCCAATCATTTCTGTGTTTACTTCCCCTGAAATCAGATCTGATATCAGCAGCTCTGAGTTCATTCATCATTATTGTCCAGTGATGAGATTTCTGCTCCGTTTGGTAACAGTCAGCAGGTTTTTCCTGCGTGTGGACGTGAACAGTCGTACCTGACAGCAGGTAGCAAACAGAGATCATCTTTCCAGCTGGAACTCTTCACTGAGCTGAACTCATTCAAAATGTTCTGGAGTCAAAACAGGAAACAGTCCAAATGTGTGTCTTCACTCTGACTCTGGATCAGATCTCAGTGACAGACTGTGGACATTATGGAAGCCTAAATGTGACACCATCTTCCTCCTCCATCTGCAGATTAAAGCCAAACAAAGATTCTCATTAAAAGTCTGCAGGTCTGAGAGAGACTCAATCGTTGTGTCATGTCTAGGGCTGCCACAAACGATTATTTTGATAGTCGACTAGTCACCGATTATTTTTGGGATTAGTCGACTAATCAGATCATCATCCATCCAAAGCGTACAGCTTATTGCACCAGCAGCATCTGCTCTTATATAACTATCATTAGCTTACAGCTTTAAGTGTTTCAGGTATGTGCTAACTAAAAATAAAGACAAGATGATAGTTTATTAAATTTTAATGAAATCTGCAGATTGTTTCGGTGAAGTTTAATAAACTCCTTGCTATCTAAAATATAACAGGACACCGGAGTATATTCTCGAGCATCTCACACTTCTGATAATCAGTTGTCTGCTTGACGTTTATTCATGCTGTGTAAAAACTATAACTTTAATCTCAGCCAAACCGATTTGCTCAGGAACAAATAAAATACTGAAAAAAGCCAAACAATAACATTTTGAAGTTATCTAAGTGACTTATATATCATGTTTAACCTGAGTAGCGAAAGACGGCGGTGGGTTTGAAAACGATTTGCCGGGAGTCCGGTGCTCTCACGGCTCTAGTGAGCCTAGCCCCCGGCTAGCTATTGAGCTAGTGGGTAACAGACGTCTCCGAAAACGTCGGAGCGCTTTTGAAAATATGTGGTGTCTTGATAAACTGAGCAGATAATTGAGGTTTACACAGCTACATTCTCACCTGAAAATATGTTAAACGTTTATTTTGTGACCCAGAAAGAATAATAAGAGTAACATTAAAACTAACTAGCTGCCGCCATTGTTGGAAACTGAGCAGGGCTGCGCTATGAATTCTGGGACACAGCTTCTTCTTCGTCGGAGTTTAACGGCAGCTGGCATCCTTGTAGATGCAGTGCTGCCATCTTCTGTTTCAGTCCGTTATTACACTCTTAAATCCTACTACTTATTCCTGCGTCTTTTGGGATCTTACAAAGCTTCAAACGACGCGTCGACTATTAAATCAGTCGTCGACGATTTTGATAGTCGACGTAATCGTGACTAGTCGACTAATCGTGGCAGCCCTAGTCATGTCAAACACATTAAGAGGAGCTGAAGCACAGATGTGAAGAGCAGATTCATCACATTATGACCTCACTCTGTTTTGTCTTCAGTCTGTGTTTATAATGCAGATTTTCTGCTTTTATAATAACACATTTTATATTTTCTATCATCACAGACTGACTCTGTGTCGACTCTCAGAGTCTCACTGTGAAGTTGTGGCCTCAGCTCTGAAGTCCAACCCCTCCCATCTGACAGAGCTGGACATGAGTGGAAATTATGAGGTCCAGGATTCAGGTGTGAAGCTTCTGTGTGCTGGACTGGAGAGTCCAAACTGTCGACTGGAGACTCTGGGGTGAGTTCACTGACTGCAGCTGTTGTAGTTTTTCTATATTTCAGGTCTTTGATTGATGTTTGAAACTTTCTTTAGTTCCTAAATGTTCAGGATGTGTCTGAAGACAAATGTGAAGAAGTTTGAGTGCTTTCAGAAATGATGTCTTTCCAAACGACTGAACAACAGTTTTTCCTTTTGGCTCCAAACAGAAGTGACAGACTTGAGCAGGGTTCATTTAAAGGCTGACAGAAGTGGAGTGGTGACGGGGAGATGTTTGACAGGACAGTGTTTCAGCCTCCACAGGTTCATGTTGTGCTCCATCAGTCAGTGAAGATGAAGTCAGTGCTGATGAGGCTGTAGAGTGTGTGAGGGATGTGAATGAGGATGATGAAGAGCTGATGATAGCAGATAAAAACAGGCTGCAGAGACTTTGAGCCATACAGGCACACAGTGTGTGTACAGAACAGCTGAAATCATTATGGAGGCCTCACTGGAATATGGAAGCATCACAGTACAGCTTCAGTGAAGCATTAAAGTCTCTGATATGAGATGAGAAATGAAGCAGCCAGAGCTTTTTGATGAGTGGAAATCCACTGTGACTGTGAGCTGCAGCTACAGCCTCCAGATTAGCCAGCAGCTCATCCTGCTCAACATTTTCTCACCAACTTTAATGGAAGTGTGATGTTTTCAGCTGGAGTGATGGTCAGGGTGGCCTCCCTCTCCTCTTCTTCTCCTCTTCCTCTTTCATTTGTAAAGTCACTTCTGCTGCTTTCATTCATTTGGAAGTCCTGTAGCTGAGTTTGGGAGAGACTAACAGCCTCGGCAGCAGAGGGGAGAAAGGCTGTAACACCACCACTTTACTCTGTTCTACCTGTCACATCATTTTATCAGGAAACAAATATGCTCATGTTTTTACTATGTTTGTCTTGAAGATGTAAGAAGATCACATGGTGCTTTTTATTATTGTGTTGGTTTGTTTCCTGTCTCTTGGATGGAGCCCAGCTGTGCGTGGCCCCTGGGCCTGTGGTCAGAGTGTGTGCTGGATAATCCGGCCCAGGATGAGGCCAAACTGACATGGGATGAAATGTCTGTCACATAATTGAGCTTAGTGTAGTTTCATTTCTGCACAATTTAAAAACAACCAAAACTTTGTTCTGTCTTTTCTATGTTATACTGTAGACTTTCTTTGATACTGTGTCCAAAAGGAGCAGCTTTTACTTTGAAGGGGAGCCGTCTCTGTTTCCTCTTCAGGTTGGATGATGGAAGCAAATGAGTGTGTGATGTTCTTTCAGTGTTGCACTTTGTAGATGCTCCCTGAGCACTGGTCTCACAGCCAGCTGCACATAGAGACCAGTGTTGTTAGTCCAGGTCAGTATGGAACGCCAGGACTGCCATAATGAATTAATTAAATACACCATTAAATAATTAATTAAAATTGGAATTAATTAATTAAATAAATAGTTATGACACATGTAATTAATTAATTATTGACACATTTAATCAATTATTTATGTATTTCACATTTTAATTAATTATTGACACATTTAATTAATTAATTATTGACACATTTAATTAATTATTTATGTATTTCACATTTTAATTAATTATTGACACATTTAATTAATTATTGACACGTTTAATTAATTATTTAATGATATATTTATTTATTTCATTTTGGCAGTCCTGGCGCCTGGCTCTCATCATGAAATAATTTTATCTGTCAGCCTCACCCATCAAACTCAGGGGGCGGGGTTAACGCTGATCGAGTCAAAACCATTGCTTTGGCCTGGTGGCCATTGTTTCTAGCACACAACAACATGTGGAAGCTAACAGAACTGAACTTTGAAAAACCCTGTTTGTGTGTCACCAAATACCGTTTTAATATTTTTTTAGCCGAGAATGTAGTGGTTTAATCTTCATGTGTCTGGACGGTTTGTCAAGATACAGCCTCTTTGCAAAAGTGCTTCGATGATTTCGGAGATGTCTGCCCAGTCTCACGGCAAAGCGTGGGATAGACCCGCTCGCCTCGCAAGCAATCCCACCGACAAAGCGCAGGCCCCGGTACACAGCTGTAGTAACCCCCGCTGACTTCTTTTACTGAGGTTATATTTATCGGTGTTTTATTTCCTGATGTTCTTATGTGTCCTACGTGTTTCAGTCGCCAATTCTGAATTATAACTAACATTAAAAACATGTTTAAGGAGGAGAGAGAGCAAATAAATCTGTTTAACATCTGATCTTTGGGTTTTTGTTCAGTAATCAGCGTGACCTGTGTATAAACGCATAAAAGAGATAACGTTGGTGTTTCCGTCATGTAGTAACTGCTGGCTTTAACTGTACAAAGGTTGTTCGACACTATGAAACACATACAGACTTCATGATGTTCGGCTAATATTTTTATTGTGAATATTAATCATGCTGACCTCGCTCTGTACACCATGCAGCGAGGTCAGCATATCCACGATATCCTCAGCTCCATGAGTTTCCCAGCTGACTATCTAACTTCCAACTATTCCAGAGACGTGAAAATATACAGCATAAAGAAAAGTGTAAGAGACTCAGCAGCAGATTAGAATAACAGTTATACATTTAATAAATCACCAAATGAATCCAAGAAACGAGCAAACCTGTTCTGACAATTTGAGTTTGTATTCCCTCAGCTGCAGACTCGCTGCTGTTTAAATGTTTGAAAAGGAAGATTAGATATAAACAAACGTCAAACATAGACTCAGTCTGCCTTCACATTTGATATGAGGCCAGCACGTATAGTGGCTGTGTCCTGTTTTAAGATCATACATGTAAAATTGTTGTCTGACCTCCGTCGATCCAGCCGCTCAGAGTCCGTGGTTACCATGGTTACTGCATAAGCAGCTATAATGTTAACAGCAGGCACTGAGGAACCTACCGGCAGCATGGGTGTTTATGTTTTTCATTGCAAAAGAACTGTCTGAATGGTTAACTGAAGTTAACTTGGATAAATTATAGTTAAGGAGTATCACAGATAACGCCTACATGAGCTGTGTGACTGTTCACCACTACACTGAAATCAGCAGGCTATTACTGAAATACACGTGCTATATCATAAACTGTGATATAAATAGGGAGGTCCTATTAACATGTTTAGTTTTAAAGGACACCTTCCTGCCTTTAGTCTCATTCATGAGCAGTATTAGTTTTCTTCTAACATCCAGAAGTCTGCACGATGTGTTTCATAGTTTGTAACAAGCCTTTGACAGGTAAACATAACATGACCGAAAAAGCAAAAAAACAAAAAGAGAGAGAGAGAGAGTGTTGACATAAGAGAAAATGCTCTCAATTATGGAGACAGACAAATGGTTCATTTATGTTTGACGTGTGTTTATTCCTCCCTAAATATCGTCGGTGAAGTTTGCCATGCACGTCAGATTTTCCTGCGCATTTTTATACCTCCGCCAACAGAGAGAGAGAAAAATCACATTCTAACAGACAGCTGGTGCTTAGAATACAGTTGAATAACTATTAAAAAACAGATGATATTTAGATGATAGTTCAGTCTAACACATGTGCCAGTGAACCATTAAACGTCTGTGAAACTATGCAGTTATGAAACGTAACTTTAACCTCAGCCAAACCGATTTGCTCAGTTGTAAATAAAACAGCGAAGTAAACGTGACCCGACAGACAGAACCTGAGTGAATGAAGTCCAGCGTTTAACCACTGAGAGCTAAAACTAAGGTGAGGTTTCAAAGCTGTGTGCCGGTGATTGGACATCAGCCGCTGATGAAGCTGGTTCGCCTATAAAGTGCTCTGTAAGGAAACAAGCTCCAGCAGCTCTGCGCTCGGGGAAAACACTATATTTACTTATCTTGTGGAGAAAAATGCGCTGACATTGCTTTATATCGAGCACCGGCTGCCCAGTTAAACTGTGACTATCACCAGGTAACGTAGGCGTGTTTCTTGAATTAGCAGCAGGTGTTAAACAGCTGACAGATGAGGAGGAGGATGCATGCAGGTAAACTGAGGGTCTGTTGAGCTGATCGCTGGTGTCGTGAGAAAAATGTCAGCTCGTTCTTTATGTTACAGAAGCACAGAGACACAAGACCAGGCGGAAAGAGACGATCGTTCGGTGAAAATGAGAATCTGCGAATGCAACATGTGGAACACAGAGAGTGGAATATGTAAACAAACCGGTTAACGTAACCCCCTGGGTGCACTCTGCATGCTAACTGTTAGCAGAGCTAGTGAAATCTCTGAAAACATCTGAGCACTTTTGCAAACATGTTCTATGTTGACAACCTGACCAGACATACGGCGCGACATTCGCGGCTAAAACACTGTTAAAAGTGTAGCTGGTGACAGAAAAACGAGGTATTTTAAAACTACACCACCACCATTGCTGCCTGTGATTTGATCTGCATTCTGGGATACCTGGCTGCCCCAAGTCTACACAAGCAATCGATTATCTACGATCGACCTGTTTTGACTTACTTTGCACGGCAATCAATCAAATGTTAGAGAAGCTGCATGGGCAGCGTTAACCCCGCCCCCTGAGTTTGATGGGTGAGGCTGACAGATAAAATTATTTCATGATGAGAGCCAAGCACCAGGACTGCCAAAATGAAATAAATAAATATATCATTAAATAATTAATTAAATGTGTCAATAATTAATTAAATGTGTCAATAATTAATTAAAATGTGAAATACATAAATAATTAATTAAATGTGTCAATAATTAATTAATTACATGTGTCATAACTATTTATTTAATTAATTAATTCCAATTTTAATTAATTATTGCCACATTTAATTAATTATTTCATGGTGTATTTAATTAATTCATTATGGCAGTCCTGGCGTTCCATAGGTCAGAAGATGGTTTGTTGGAATGAAAATGAGCTTGTAGTTTGTCTGCTTTAATAATGTGACTGGAAAAAGGTGTTGGACTTCAAATATGTCCATTTCTTTCACACTTCACCTTTAAAAGTGAAGCCTTGTGGTTCCTGGAAGGAAAAACACGACTTTTTCAAGTCTTTGTCCTGTTTTTATGATAAATGTACGACTTTAATGTGAAACATTCAGAGTTTTTTCTCTTGTTGTGTTTGTTTGAAGCTGCTTCCTGTTGGCTTCAGCTGTTTGGAGTTTCCATTTTCTAAACTTCTACATTCTGAACCTTCTTCAGCTCTGAACAGATGATGAAACACTGAATGATTTCAAGCTCACACTTTGTCTAATAAACTTACATCTTTCATTCTTTGTACAGATTGAAGGACTGTGGTTTGTCAGAGATCAGCTGTGATTATCTGGCAGCAGCACTGAAGTCCAACCCCTCCCATCTGAGAGAGCTGGACCTGAACAGGAACGACAAGCTGCAGGATTCAGGAGTGAAGCATCTGTGTGGTTTCCTGGAGAGTCCAGGATGTGGACTTGAAACTCTGAGGTCAGTTAGCATGTTTTAGTTGTGCTGAGATGAATATGATGTGAAAGTTGTGCTGACACTAAACTGCAGACATCAGGCTGATATTATACTGATCCACACTGAGGATCTTCATGGTAAAGTCTGTTTTCTTCTTCTCTGGTTTAGTCCATTGACTGCAGCAGAACAATGTTCACATTTCAAATAGTGAGACTCAACGTATGGCCCGCGGCCCACACGCGGCCTGCCCACCTTTCCTGATTCAGAGAGAGGGGACCCTGATTAACTGTGTAGTGTTCTTCCTCACAGTTCTAAGTATCAGACACAACAATGAATAATCCACAGCTGACTGTCTTTAGCAGGTCAAAGGTCACGGCACACAGCAGACAGTGGGAAATATTATAATTCTGATCATTTATCAGCACATATCCATATGTATAAAAACAAAGCTGACACTGTGAGACTTGATCAGAGGTGTGATCATCACAGCAGAGGCCTTTGTGTCAAAGTCACTGAGGATCAAACAGAAACACATGAAGCAGATTTTCCTGTTCTGGCTTTTTATAGCAGATAACCTTCAAAATGTTCTGCAGTCCATCAAAAACTGAAGCAAACCATGAATCAACATGTGAACATGAGCTGATGCTGCTGAAGGGAAGCAAAGTTACAGAGGTTTGATTACAGACACAGCTGAGAGTTTGTAATCTGTCATCATTTTAAAAGGTTTAAATTTCTTCAGTATTGAACAGCAGAAATGAGGCTTTGTTTTCGGAGGCCGACAGCAGTGAACACAACAGCAGACTGGTGCGTAATAAGCAGTGAATAATGCAGGAAACAGATTTTTGAAGGTAAACTGTTCTTGAAGTACACTGAGAGAGAGAGCTGTGCAGGAAGTAAAGGTCAAAGTCAGAGAGAATTCATGACGATGTTCATCAAACGTAAAGCGTAGTTTGGATCTTCTTCTGCGGCTGGTTCAGTCAGTTTTGGTTGGAGACAGATGAAACCTGCAGCTTCAGGATCTGTGAGCTGTCCACTTTCAGCCCCGACGGCGTGTCCGTGTACGTGCCGTCGAGTGAACGATCCACGCTCTGTGTTTCCATCTTTGTGTGTTTAGCTGCTCTCATTTACTGTTTTATCTGTTTGCTTGTTGTTGAAATACTTTTGGGAGCTTTAACCTGAGATTCTGGCAAAATACATTTATATTAAAAATCGATTCAGGATTGAATGAATCAACATCGCTTTATTCAAATTAAAACCATTTAAATAGGAAAATCCATTTTTTTACACCCGCCTCTAATGCTGGGTAATGTCAGCTGGTCCATGTGCAGCTGGCTGTGAGGCTCAGGGAGCGTCTACAAAGTGCAACACTGAAAGAACATCATCCATAAATATTGAGTAATAACTGGACTCTCATACAGCGAGACTCAAATGCCTTTAATCATCAGCTTATCCTGCTGATCCAAGTCCAACACTGAGTTTGTAAAAACATGTTTGTCAATCATTTTGTTTGGTTTCTGAGGAAAATGATTCAATAACTTTCTGCTAATACACAACATTTCATCATATTTCCTCATAACCCTCTTTTGTCTGACCATTTGATCCCATTTGAATTTGCAATAACGGATCCACAGAGTTTGGTGACAATAATGACAGTAGATGTTTGTGTGAAAGTGCTGGAAGCAAATGAGTGTGTGATGTTCTTTCAGTGTTGCACTTTGTAGACGCTCCCTGAGCACTGGTCTCACAGCCAGCTGCACATAGAGACCAGTGTTGTTAGTCCAGGTCAGAAGATGACTTGTTGGAATGAAAATGAGCTTGTAGTTTGTCTGCTTTAATAATGTGACTGGAAAAAGGTGTTGGACTTCAAATATGTCCATTTCTTTCACACTTCACCTTTAAAAGTGAAGCCTTGTGGTTCCTGGAAGGAAAAACACGACTTTTTCAAGTCTTTGTCCCGTTTCTTGGTGTTCGCGCGCTCTGCGGTAGAGTATCACTTCCTTTTCCTGCTCAAACACAGTGGTGTTTCTGAGTAGCTTATTTGCTTAGCAATTTAATTAACAACTTTTAAATACATTCTTCTTTCATAGTATAATCTTCACGTGCTTCATCCGAAGCACACTTTCTGTGTACTCACTACCTAATTTATAGCCAAAGTATTCATTCACTGTCTCTGTACTGTTTCGCTAGCTTAGCTCGTAGCCGACTCGTTAGCACCATGGCTACTTCACCTGTCCCTCCTGCACTTTCTTGCTCATTGTGTCAGATTTTTAGTTACTCCTCGGCCTCCTTTAGCAGTAATGATATCTGTAACAAATGTAGCATATTTGCAGCGCTGGAGGCCAGGATTACTGAATTGGAGACTCGGCTTCGCACCCTTCATTCACCCATAGCTACCCAGGCCCCTGTAGCTTGTGTAGCCGAAGATAGCGTAAGCCCCGCTAGCTGTTCCCCGGCAGACCCCAAGCAGCTGGGGAAAGAGGGCGGCTGGGTCACGGTGAGGAGGAAGCATAGTCCTAAACAGAAGCCCCAGGTACAACACTCGGTTTCCCCACTCGGCGACACACCCACCGGGGGTCAAACTCTGGTAATTGGTGATTTTTTTTCTCACACATGTGAAGCTAGAGACACCGGCAACCATAGTCAATTGTCTTCCAGGGGCCAGAGCAGGCGACATTGAAGGAAATTTAAAACTGCTGGCTAAGGGTAAACGTAAATTCAGTAAAATCATAATTCACGTCGGCAGTAATGACACCCGGTTACGCCAATCGGAGGTCACTAAAATCAATATTGAATCGGTGTGCAACTTTGCTAAAACAATGTCGGACTCTGTAGTTTTCTCTGGTCCCCTCCCCAATCAGACCAGGAGTGACATGTTTAGCAGCATGTTCTCCTTAAATTGCTGGCTGTCTGAGTGGTGTCCCAGAAACGATGTGGGCTTCATAGATAATTGGCAAACCTTCTGGAGGAAACCTGGTCTTGTTAGGAGAGACGGCATCCATCCCACTTTGGATGGAGCAGCTCTCATTTCTAGAAATATAGACAAATTTATTAAACCCCCCAAAATATGACTATCCAGAGTTGGGACCAGGAAGCAGAGTTGCAGTCTTACACGCCTCTCTGCAGCTTCTCTCCTCCTGCTACCCCCCCAAAAACCCATCTCCATAGAGACGGTGTCAGCTTCCAAAAAGACAAAAACCAAACTAAAAACCAGCAACAAACAACTTAAACATAAACAATTACAAAGAAAGAACAATACAGTATCCACATCTGAACCAAAGAGTAGAACAGTGAAATGTGGATTATTAAATATTAGGTCTCTCTCCTCTAAGTCTCTGTTAGTACATGACTTAATAATTGATCAACAAATTGATTTACTCTGCCTTACAGAAACCTGGTTGCAGCAGGATGATTATGTTAGTTTAAATGAATCAACACCCCCGAGTCATTCTAACTACCAGAAATCTCGAAGCACAGGCCGAGGGGGCGGTGTGGCAGCAATTTTTCACACTAGCCTATTAATTAATGAAGGACCAAGACAGACTTTTAATTCATTTGAAAGCCTGATGCTTAACATTGTCCACCCCAGCTGTGAAACTCAGAAACCAGTCTTACTTGTTATCATCTATCATCCACCTGGGCCTTACACAGAGTTTCTGTCTGATTTCTCAGACTTTATATCTAATTTAGTTCTGAGCTCAGATAAAATAATTATTGTGGGTGATTTTAACATCCATGTAGATGCTAAAAATGACAGCCTCAACATGGCATTTAATCTGTTATTAGACTCAATTGGTTTCTCTCAACATGTAAAAGAACCCACCACCACTTTAATCACACTCTAGATCTTGTTTTAACATATGGCATAGAAACTGAACATTTAACAGTGTTTCCTGAAAACCCTCTCCTGTCTGATCATTTCCTGATAACATTTACATTTACAATAATTGATTACATAGCAGTGGAGAGTAGACTTTATCAAAGTAGATGTCTTTCTGAAAGTGCAGTAACTAAGTTTAAGAATATAATCCACCCACTGTTAACGGGCAGGGATAGCTCAGTAACGGGCAGGGATAGCTCAGTAGGTAAAGTGGTCACCCCATGATCGGAAGGTCGGGGGTTCGAATCCACTTAACGGCTACCCTGAGGTACCCCTGAGCAAGGTACCGTCCCTACACACTGCTCCCCGGGCGCCTGCTTAGTGGCTGCCCACTGCTTCACTGAGTGAATGGGTCAAATGCAGAGAAAAACAAGTAATTTCCCCATGGGGATCAATAAAGTATCCATTATTATTATTATTATTATCATCTTCAATGCCCTGTACCAACATAGAGCAGAGCAGCTATCTGAACGCTACCCCAACAGAGGTCAAATATCTTGTTAATAATTTCACCTCCTCACTACGTACGACTCTGGATACTGTAGCTCCAGTCAAAACTAAGGTCCCTAATCAGAAGTACCTGACTCCGTGATATAATTCTCAAACACATAGCCTAAAGCAGATGACTCGTTATCTGGAGAGGAAATGGCGTGTCACAAATTTAGAGGATCATCATTTAGCCTGGAGAAATAATTTGCTGCTTTATAAGAAAGCCCTCCGCAAAGCCATAACATCTTACTATTCATCACTGATTGAAGAAAATAAGAACAACCCCAGGTTTCTCTTCAGCACTGTAGCCAGGCTGACAAAAAGTCAGAGCTCTTTTGAGCCAACCATCCCTTTAACGTTAACTAGTAATGACTTCATGAACTTCTTCACAAATAAAATTTTTATCATTAGAGAAAAAATTACCAACAATCATCCCACAGATGTAATATTATCTACAGCTACTCTTAGTACCATTGATGTTAAGTTAGACTCTTTTTCTCCAATTGATCTTTCTGAGTTAACTTCAATAATTAATTCCTCCAAACCATCAACGTGTCTTTTAGACCCCATTCCTACAAAACTGCTCAAAGAAGTCCTGCCATTAATTAATTCTTCGATCTTAAATATGATCAACCTATCTCTAATAATCGGCTATGTACCACAGGCCTTCAAGCTGGCTGTAGTTAAACCTTTACTCAAAAAGCCATCTCTAGACCCAGCAGTCTTAGCTAATTATAGGCCAATCTCCAACCTTCCTTTCATATCAAACATCCTTGAAAGAGTAGTTGTCAAACAGCTAACAGATCATCTGCAGAGGAATGGCTTATTTGAAGAGTTTCAGTCAGGTTTCAGAGCTCATCACAGCACAGAAACAGCTTTAGTGAAGGTTACAAATGATCTTCTTATGGCCTCTGACAATGGACTCATCTCTGTGCTTGTCCTGCTAGACCTCAGTGCAGCATTCGATACTGTTGACCATAATATCCTATTAGAGCGATTAGAACATGCTGTAGGTATTACAGGTACTGCGCTGCAGTGGTTTGTATCATATCTCTCTAATAGACTCCAATTTGTGCATGTAAATGGAGAGTCCTCTTCACACACTGAGGTTAATTATGGAGTTCCACAGGGTTCAGTGCTAGGACCAATTCTGTTTACATTATACATGCTTCCCTTAGGCAGTATCATTAGAAGACATAGCATACGTTTTCACTGCTATGCTGATGACACCCAGCTCTATCTGTCCATGAAGCCAGATAACACACACCAATTAGTTAAATTGCAGGAATGTCTTAAAGACATAAAGACCTGGATGGCCGCTAACTTTCTGCTTCTTAATTCAGATAAAACTGAGGTTATTGTACTCGGCCCTGAAAAGCTTAGAAATATGGTATCTAACCAGATTCTTACTCTGGATGGCATTACCTTGGCCTCCAGTAACGCTGTGAGGAACCTTGGAGTCATTTTTGACCTGGACATGTCCTTCAACGCACATATTAAACAAATATGTAAGACTGCTTTCTTCCATTTGTGCAACATCTCTAAAGTCAGAAATATCCTGTCTCAGAGTGACGCTGAAAAACTAGTTCATGCATTTATTACTTCCAGGCTGGACGACTGTAATTCATTATTATCAGGATGTCCAAAAAACTCGCTGAAAAGCCTTCAGCTAATCTAAAATGCTGCAGCAAGAGTCCTGACAGGGACTAGAAAGAGAGAGCATATTTCTCCTGTTTTGGCTTCCCTTCATTGGCTTCCTGTTAAATCCAGGATTGAATTCAAAATCCTGCTCCTCACATACAAGGTCTTAAATAATCAGGCCCCATCTGATCTTAATGACCTTGTAGTACCATATCACCCTATTAGAGCACTTCGCTCTCGCTCTGCAGGCCTACTTGTTGTTCCTAGAGTATTTAAAAGTAGAATGGGAGGGAGAGCCTTCAGTTTTCAGGCCCCTCTTCTGTGGAACCAGCTTCCAGTTTGGATTCGGGAGACAGACACTATCTCTACTTTTAAGATTCTTAAAACTTTCCTTTTTGCTAAAGCATATAGTTAGGGCTGGACCAGGTGACCCTGAATCCTCCCTTAGTTATGCTACAATAGATGTAGGCTGCCGGGGGATTCCCATGATGCATTGAGTTTTTTCTTTCCAGTCACCTTTCTCACTCACTATGTGTTAACAGACCTCTCTGCATTGAATCATATCTGTTATTAACCTCTGTCTCTCTTCCACAGCATGTCTTTATCCTGTCTTCCTTCTCTCACCCCAACCGGTCGCAGCAGATTGCCGCCCCTCCCTGAGCCTGGTTCTGCCGGAGGTTTCTTCCTGTTAAAAGGGAGTTTTTCCTTCCCACTGTCGCCAAAGTGCTTGCTCATAGGGGGTCATATGATTGTTGGGTTTTTCTCTGTATCTATGAAGCGCCTTGAGGCGACTTTTGTTGTGATTTGGCACTATATAAATAAAATTGAATTGAATTGAAATTGAATTTTTATGATAAATGTACGACTTTAATGTGAAACATTCAGAGTTTTTTCTCTTGTTGTGTTTGTTTGAAGCTGCTTCCTGTTGGCTTCAGCTGTTTGGAGTTTCCATTTTCTAAACTTCTACATTCTGAACCTTCTTCAGCTCTGAACAGATGATGAAACACTGAATGATTTCAAGCTCACACTTTGTCTAATAAACTTACATCTTTCATTCTTTATACAGATTGAAGGACTGTGATTTGTCAGAGATCAGCTGTGATTATCTGGCAGCAGCACTGAAGTCCAACCCCTCCCATCTGAGAGAGCTGGACCTGAGCTCCAACAACAAGCTGCAGGATTCAGGAGTGAAGCATCTGTGTGGTTTCCTGGAGAGTCCAGGATGTGGACTTGAAACTCTGAGGTCAGTTAGCATGTTTTAGTTGTGCTGAGATGAATATGATGTGAAAGTTGTGCTGACACTAAACTGCAGACATCAGGCTGATATTATACTGATCCACACTGAGGATCTTCATGGTAAAGTCTGTTTTCTTCTTCTCTGGTTTAGTCCATTGACTGCAGCAGAACAATGTTCACATTTCAAATAGTGAGACTCAACGTATGGCCCGCGGCCCACACGCGGCCTGCCCACCTTTCCTGCTTCAGAGAGAGGGGACCCTGATTAACTGTGTAGTGTTCTTCCTCACAGTTCTAAGTATCAGACACAACAATGAATAATCCACAGCTGACTGTCTTTAGCAGGTCAAAGGTCACAGCACACAGCAGACAGTGGGAAATATTCTAATTCTGATCATTTATTAGCACATATCCATATGTATAAAAACAAAGCTGACACTGTGAGACTTGATCAGAGGTGTGATCATCACAGCAGAGGCCTTTGTGTCAAAGTCACTGAGGATCAAACAGAAACACATGAAGCAGATTTTCCTGTTCTGGCTTTTTATAGCGGATAACCTTCAAAATATTCTGCAGTCCATCAAAAACTGAAGGAAACCATGAATCAACATGTGAACATGAGCTGATGCTGCTGAAGGGAAGCAAAGTTACAGAGGTTTGATTACAGACACAGCTGAGAGTTTGTAATCTGTCATCATTTTAAAAGGTTTAAATTTCTTCAGTATTGAACAGCAGAAATGAGGCTTTGTTTTCGGAGGCCGACAGCAGTGAACACAACAGCAGACTGGTGCGTAATAAGCAGTGAATAATGCAGGAAACAGATTTTTGAAGGTAAACTGTTCTTGAAGTACACTGAGAGAGAGAGAGCTGTGCAGGAAGTAAACGTCAAAGTCAGAGAGAATTCATGACGATGTTCATCAAACGTAAAGTGTAGTTTGGATCTTCTTCTGCGGCTGGTTCAGTCAGTTTTGGTTGGAGACAGATGAAACCTGCATCTTCAGGATCTGTGAGCTGTCTACTTTCAGCCCCGACGGCGTGTCCGTGTACGTGCCGTCGAGTGAACGATCCATGCTCTGTGTTTCCATCTTTGTGTGTTTAGCTGCTCTCATTTACTGTTTTATCTGTTTGCTTGTTGTTGAAATACTTTTGGGAGCTTTAACCTGAGATTCTGGCAAAATACATTTATATTAAAAATCGATTCAGGATTGAATGAATCAACATCGCTTTATTCAAATTAAAACCATTTAAATAGGAAAATCCATTTTTTTTACACCCGCCTCTAATGCTGGGTAATGTCAGCTGGTCCATGTGCAGCTGGCTGTGAGGCTCAGGGAGCGTCTACAAAGTGCAACTGTAACGCAAAGTTATTTTAAGGACTGGTTTATGTCAATGGATGAATTTACTGACTGACGCGCAGAAGAAATAGTTCTTTATGGAGCCTAGATGGTGTGAATGATGAGACCAAAGACTGCAATGTCTTGTACCAAAAATATATTGAATAAATAGGGGAAAGGGGAAATGGAACAAAATAATTAATACAACACAAAACGTAAATGTCCACAATTAAATAATAAATCAATGCTGTGATTTTTCTGTGCAAGAGTCCTTTTGCTAAGAGTCCTTTTTTGGTCCTTTTCTTTTTAAAGTTCACTTTTAAGGTATTCCTCCTTAGGGTCCAGCTTCATACAGTGGGGAAATATATGTCTGTAATCCAAAGACGGCTAAGTGGGGGAAAACAAAGAATGGTCCTACCGGCTCGCCACTTCAATATGAAGAAGATCAATTCAAAGGGGGAAAAAAAAACCTGACCTGTAGGTCAGAAAAATGTCCATTAGCACATCAAGTTCGATTCAGTTTACCGGTAAAAAACTATATTTTTCTGCAAGTCTATGTAACAATGCAAATCATAAATCATCATCATCATCATCATCATCATCATCAATCAATGTACAACAGTTAAATTATTAATCATCTTGGCTACGTAGCTTAATCTATACATTCCAGTAGCGTTCGCTACAAACAATACAAAAACAACAATAAAGAAAAACAACTGTCTAACAGACAGCATAGCCGAATTCAAGGCAACACATAACAATAATCATTCAATCGCATTTTGTTTCAAAGTAAGCCCATAAAAATGCTTAAGTAAATAAAATTGTTCAAAAACAGCGGTGTTTGAACCGGAGTTCTGCTCGCGGTGGGAGTGCCACCGCACAAAGTCATTTTTTAATCGCGAAAACGATCGGCTGGTTACTGACAACCAAAGGTTGAAAGATATTAAGGACACTTACCGCTGAGGTGAAATTAGTTTATAGATGAATTGAGGGGAGAAAACGCTTTGTTTTCCAACACCGTTCTAAATGCCATAAGCTCACAGCCACAGCAGGAGTCGAACCCGGAAGTATCCCTCCACAGCCGGTTTTCAGAGTTGCCGCGACGTGGAAGGAGCCAATCAGAAGAGGGGCCTCAAATCAGCTGACGTGGGTCATGTGACAGGGAGTAGTTGATATGGGTTACAGTTTCCCCCCTCGATCTCATGTACGTCCCTGTACATGGTGGTTGGTTCCGGATGACAGGTTGTTCAGTGTCTGTGCAGATTAAGTGGGAAGAAATGATAGATTTAGCTGAGGGTCCCCTTAGTTGGTCCTCTTCATCCTCCAGTGCATGAGTAAAGGCAGTCGTTAAGCCATGGACTAGTGCCTGAATACTCTTCAAGATGGGCTGATCAAACTTAGAGTATTGTAACCGGTCTGGAGGTTTCCTGGTCCGAGTTGATGTTCTCAGAGGTTCTAGTTCAGAGCTGGAGGTGTCAGAGTTAGATGGTAGATCAGCAGCAGAGGACATACTGGACTCAGTCGGCAATTCAACATTGGTAGGTTCAGCAGAGGACAGACTGTCCTCTGATTCCACAGTATGAGGAGCTTCCTCCTTGTCAGGGGTTTCTGAGTCAGAGGTTTCGCTCTCTGCTGGCTCAAGAGGAGGCGAAGGGAGCGTAGCAGGTTCACAGACTGGTGTATCAGATGGTAAAGGTTCAGTGGCTGGAACGGCGGATGACGGTTCTGGCAGATTGTGGACAGTGGTGAATTGCAGAGGCTCTGAGACAGGATCATACCATTGATGCGGTATCATTTCATCCTCATCGTCTGACTGAGGTTGTGCACAGTCCTCATCAGAAAGGTTGAATGACTGCTTCCTGGTTGGTTTTACAGTTGTTCGGTTGGTTCTGGTGGAATGTGGCAAAAATCCACATGGTAATAGGAGATCTCTGTGTAGAGTACGAATCGGTTTGGATTTGTTCTCTGGTCGGACAGTGTACACTGGAAGATTTTCTGCTCTTTTTACCACAACATAGATGTCTGGTTCCCATTTGTCTGCGATTTTGTGTTTGCCTCGGAGTTTCACATTACGTACCAGCACCCTGTCACCAACGTCCAGTTCAGAGGGGGTGATATGTTGGTCGAAACGGCTCTTGTTTCTTCCCATGAGCTTCTCCGCATTGCCAATGGCAATTTTGTAGCTCTTTTCTAGATTTGACTTCAGGTTCTGGACATATTGTGAATGAGTGGGTTGATTGTCATCCACAAGCAGTCCAAAGACCAGGTCAATCCGGAGGCGAGGTTGTCGACCAAACATGAGCTCATAGGGTGAGTAGCCAGTAACATCAGTTGTATGCGTGGACCAAGGGCTTAACAAAATCTTTCCAGTGAGTTTTCTCTTCTGTGGTGAGTGTTCCGAGCATATTCAGGAGTGTTCTGTTAAAGCGCTCGACTGGATTTCCTCGTGGATGGTATGGTGTAGTTCTTATTTTGTGAATTCCAGCCATTTTGCAGAGTTCTTTTATTGTGCGTGACTCAAAGTCTGGTCCTTGATCACTATGGAGCTTTTCTGGGATACCATAATGAACCAGAAAACTGTCCCAGAGACATTTGGCGACAGTCTTTGCTTTTTGGTTTGGAGTGGGGACAGCGACAGCGTACTTGGTAAAGTGATCTGTTATTACCAGGATGTCTTTGGTTCTGCTCCTGTCAGGTTCCAGTGATAAAAAGTCCATGCAAACCAGTTCTAGAGGTCGATAACTTCGAATGTTCACCAGGGGTGCCGCTCTTTCAGGTAAGGCTTTCCGTTTGGTGCATCTCTCACATGTCTTCACTTTATTCCACACATCATTGGCCATTTTCGGCCAGTAGAATCTTCGACATACGAGGTCAAGAGTACGTTCGATGCCCAAATGACCCATCTTGTCATGCAGTTCTGACAGTACTTCAGCCCGAAATGTCTGAGGTAACACTAACTGGTGATAGAGCTGGTCCCCAACTTGCCTCCTCCTCACGAGAATGGCGTTTTGGAGCTCCAGGCGATGTTGGTCTCGGAGTAGAAGGGGCAGTTCTGGGAGTTCATCCCGCAAGACGGGAGGTGGACTTTCCCCAGTCTCTAGCAGCCATATGACATGCCTCAGGGTCTGGTCTTCCCTCTGTCTCTCAGCGATTTCAGCGTTCGTCAGCTGAGAAACAACAGGAGATGCAAACTGAGTGTCGTTGACGAAGCTGTCAGGCAAACTGTCGGCATGGGCAGTTAGTGACTGGATGAGTGCGGTAGTGGACATCTTTTCAGCCATACTATAAACAAGCTGCCGGTCACAAAGGGCCTTGACTGTGTGTTGATCGATGGAAATTGAGGAAGACTGATCCAGATGATGTTGGGCAAATCGGAGAATTCTCTCCCTCTCTTTTTGGGACATTTGGTCATTGGAGAGTTCTCCCTGTGGCCTGCGAGAGACAGCATCAGCATCTAGATTTTGCCTACCAGATCTGTACATGATTTTGAATGAAAATGTGGAAAGAGCAGAGAGCCAACGGTAACTGGTGGCATCTAATTTAGCAGAGGTAAGTAGATAGGTGAGTGGGTTGCTGTCAGTAATGACAGTGAAGTTGGTGCCGTAGAGATAGTCATGAAACTTCTCTGTAACAGCCCACTTGACAGCCAGAAATTCCAGTTTGTGAGCTGGATATTTTGACTCACTCCTCGACAGACCACGACTTGCATAGGCAATCACCTGGTTTTGTCCTTGTTGCTCCTGGTACAGAATAGCTCCTAGCCCAGTAGAACTAGCATCTGTATGGAGAAGGTAAGGCTTCTGGGGATCGGCGAAAGCAAGTACTGGTGCTGTGGTGAGTTTTTTGATAATGGTGTCAAAGGCTTGTTGACATGCAGGAGTCCAGCGACTGGCAAGTGGTTCCTTAGGATCCAAATATTGCTCTCGCTTGAAGGTGGCTCTGAGTTTCCGCTGTGATGGAGGATATCCAGCAGTAAGGTCATGCAAAGGTTTAACGATGTTAGAGTAGCCTTGGATGAACCTACGGTAATATCCTGCGAAACCCAGGAAAGAGCGAAGTTCTTTAAGATTCTTTGGAACCAGCCAGGACTTAAGTGTCTCGATTTTATCTGGATCTGTTTGCACACCATCCTTTGACACAACATGCCCCAGGTATTTAACAGATTTCTGGAAAAACATGCACTTTTCAACTGAGAGCTTGAGTCCAAATTCCTTCAGACGGTGAAGGACTTTCAGTAGTCTCCTCTCATGCTCTTCAAGCGTTGGTGCAAAAATAATCAAGTCGTCAATGAAGACCAAGACTTCTTTCAAGTTCATTTCTCCCATGCACTTTTCCATTAGTCGTTGGAAGGTACTGGGTGCGTTTGTGACTCCCTGGGGCATTCTGTTGAACTCATAGAATCCAAGTGGACATACAAATGCTGTTTTGCTCTTGTCTTCCTCCTCCATTTCAATCTGATAATAACCAGATTTAAGGTCAAGGACTGAAAACCATTCTGATCCAGAGAGAGCTGTAAAAGTATCCTCCAACTTTGGCAATGCATATGCATCTTCGATGGTCTGCAGATTTAGTTTCCGGTAATCAATGCAGAGCCGCACACTCCCATTCTTCTTTCGCACCACAACAATGGGTGATGCAAAAGGTGACTCTGACTCTCTGATGACCCCAGAGTCAACCAGCTCCAAATCTTGAAGGGAGTAGGGTCAGAGAGCTTGATCTGATGTTTCACTTTGTCGGTTTTCCCAAAGTCAAGGTCGTGTTTTGCAAAGACATCATGGAGGGCGTTTAACTTCTCAGTAATACGACTCTTCCATTCCGGTGTTAAGGGGGAGTTACTAAAGTTGAAGTTGAACCCAGAGGTCACAGGGTTAGGAGGCATACTGTCATGACTCCTTTCCTGACACTGAATAGACTGAATGGCACTGATCTCTGCAATGATGGCTTTGGCTGGGAGGGTTACATCATGATCAGACTGGTTGCAGATTACCACAGGTAAGTGGTATGGCTGGTGAGAAGGGAAATCCATGACACAAGACGGGACCATTAAGCCACCTGGCAGAGGCTCCACCAACACAGCCTTCTCGGCCTGGAGGCAGCGTCCGCAAATTTACCCCTCCAAGGCAACAGTTTTTCCAGCTGGGATGGTCTGTGGTCCGTCAGTGTGCAGCTTGATGATTCCGTGATGGTTACTGTTGGCCAGTCTGTATCGTTGCTCAAGGATTTTCAGCACCGCTCTGTATCCATGTGGCGCTGGAATGGAGGGTTGTTGGTCTGAGAATGCTTTCTCATATGCCAAGTCCAGAGTGTTTGTACCAATCAGTATTGACGGCTGTTGAGCTGATTGGACATCAGGAACTACCAGGGCAAGTGTGTCAACAGCTGTGGTGGAACCCAAGAAGTCGGGAGGGAAAGTGACGTTCAGCTCCACATAACCAAGGTATGGAACAGCTTGGCCATTTGCTCCTTCTATCTCCAGGAGATTTTTCAGAGGTTGTATCTCATGGTCAGAAAGATAATCATGGTGGAAGGAGTGATAGATGGTGGTTACCTGAGACCCAGTGTCTAACAGACAGTTGAATACAGTTCCTCCAATCGTGACCTGTGCTGTGCTTCTGGTTCCAATGAGTCCTTTAGGCAATGTGATGGAATGTCCATCCTGCTTGTAACTGGGACATGGGTCGACTGCAGCCTCCGTCTGTCCCTCCGCAGAGACTGCCTCTAGTTTGATGATTTGTTATTGCTGTCCCAAGCCTGCTGTCTTTTTTCAAGTTGTTTCTTCTTTCTCAGAACCAGTGGCGGGTTCGGAGGGTTGGCGCATCCTGCTGACATGTGCCTATCCTCTCCACATTTAAAGCAGTAGCCTGCTCTAGGCCGGGAACTGGTTGCACTGCTGCTGGGTCTTGGTTGTGCTGATCTGAGTTGAGGTGGTGCTGGCTTGGAGAATTGAGATTTCTGTGAGAGAAGAGCAGCCATTTGACTCTGCAGTTTCTGCATCTGTTGCTTCAGCTCATTAATAGCCTTGGTGTCTGAATGGCTACAAGCACATGTGCTCTGGGAATGAACAGCGGCACGAGGCTTGGATGCAGTTAGGTGCTTCTTCATGAGATTCTCCTTGGCCAGCTGTCTACCCTCCTCAGTTCGAAGCAGTAGGAGGAGCTCTGCAAAATATGGGGGATCGCTCCTCAAGTTCTCCAACTATAGTTTGTTTAGGATATCGCTATCCCAGCATCCTCGACAAAACTGCTTGAGTAAATGTTTGTTGAAGTCTAAAGACAAGATACCACCTCATTTCATCACAGTGTTTGATGTGAGTTGTAAACGTTGCAAAAAAGCAGAGGGTTTCTCACCCGGATCCTGTAACGTATTCAGGAATTGAGCAAACAACTCTTCACCATCTTGTACTAAAGCAAAAGCAGAATCCAACACTTTTAAATAGATGGATGGAATTGTGTTTGAGCCCAGCCCTTTCACAACATCTGCTGCTGGAGGTAGCAAACTTTCAAGGATGCGACGAGTGATCTGTAGAGGTGCCAAATTTGGATCTGCTAACAGCAGTTCAATGTGAGATCTCCAGGTCTCATAATCTGTTTCGTTGGCTGGTTTGGGGATCTTCCCAGAGAAAGGACGAAGTCTGAATGCAGGTACGGTGTCTGTTTTTACAACATGCTCCACCACTACTTTTTGTATTTCTGGGGGGGTTCATTTCAGTCTGTGACAGTGAAAATCTTTGTGGATGTGGCAGTGACCCCTGTTGGTCAGGTGAGGGATTGCTGGTAGCTGTCTCAGGGATTGCGGAGTGTCCAGACAACGACCCCTGCTGGCCAGGCAGAGATGATGCAGGCTCCACAATTTGGACTGAGGCTCCCTCTTCTAAGTCACTGTCTTGTTCCATTCCTTCCAGATGCATACTAATTTGTCCCATCATTTCCCACAGAATATCTGGGAATTCCCTGCCGCTACGGCGTGCAAGTTGCTTGAGCTCGCCGAGGTAATCTGCAGGGGTGTTGACTCCTCCTGTGGCTGTGCATTCTGCGGCAAGCGATCTTACACAAAAAGTCAAAGCCGAGTGATTCTTTGACTGATGAGTCTATGGGAAAAACGTATTAAGAGCAGTTAACGCAGAACTAGCACAATATTCAACGATCAGGTTTTTGTAAAAAAACACTATTTGCGTCATCCACGAAAATAACCATTTTTATACGACCGTATTGTTTCAAATAATCAAGAATTTCCTCATCTTTCTCAGTGTTCGTGGCACCAGAAACAATGACAGAATGTGCAACATTAGTAGTAATGTTGCACATTCTGTCATTGTACCTCTCTTTGCCCCCCCACACCCCGAGGGCATTTTCCCCCCTCCCTATCCCCCGCCGCGTCCATGTGCGCGTGCACGTGCGCGAGAACGGACATTTTGCACGTGCGTGTGTGTCCAGGGGTCATATGAGTTCACATGTGTTTAATAGAGTATTATTTAATGAAACCATTATGTGTTTTAATTAAACTCTTTTTAAAGGATTGTATAGGTCTCAGAGTTCTGTTATTTAGACATAGGTGATTTAATTTAACTACTTTAGGGGTATTTTAACTAGTTAGGAGCCTTTTGCATTTTCTTCAGTGCTATTTAGGAGCAAATAACAGGTATCCCTTTAGAAATAAACAGTGATACTTCTGAAAACCGTGTATTCCCACACAGCATTTAATTTAGCTAGTTTAGGAAGATTTCACTTTTCTAATAGTTTCACAGGCTAGTAGTTTTTTAAATAGAGCACCACAAACAACATGTATCCCTTTAGAAATAAACTGTGATACTTCTAAAAGTACATATTCACACTAGCGCTGTATCAACCTCAATGTGGCTTTAATGCAACTAGTCTTATAATTATCTACTAGTCTGCAACAGTTAGACTCGCTGATTACACATAGATGATTTAACTACTTTAGGGGCATTTCACGTTTCTAAAAGTTTCACAGGCCAATAGTTTTAAATAGAGCACCGCAAACAACATGTATTTCTTTTAGAAATAAGCTGTGATACTTCTAAAAAACACATATTCCCACACTCTGTAACAGTTAGGCTCCCAACAGTCTGCAAAAGAAGTCATGAAGCAAACAAAAGAGGCTCCTTATCAAGAGCATCCCAGCCCAAAGGTGTTTTCTCACAAACAGTTAATGGCTTTAATGCAACTAGTCTTATCATGTCAGAGGCCAGCAGAAACCATGACCAACAGAGTCTCCAAAGGCTTTCCACCTTTCTTCCTTACATCACACTCTTTTATCTCTATATCTCAGAGGTCAACTGAAAGTAGC
>NC_137424.1:12192378-12194878 GCF_964374335.1 Astatotilapia calliptera
CACCCCAGTTTAAGGAGACAGGCAGGGGTTGAACCACCTGCACAGGACAGGTGAAGCAGAGAGTGTCCGGGGAGATGTGCAACAGAAGCAGAGGGAACATTTTACTAGATGATAAATGGCAGATTTAGGTGATTAAGGATTTGCTGACAAGATTAAAAGACACGTCCGTCAGAGTTCAACAACATTACAGTTTGATTAAATAAAAAGTTTTTAAACTACACAAGGGTCATTTTCTCCTCTGATAGGAAGCATATTAAACATGTCAAGAAAGAAAGAGTATAAAGAAAAATAGTAAATGTGTGTCTAATTAAACTCTTCCTGTGAACCTTATATCATCCTTTAATATGTTTGGTGTTACAGACTTGAAGAAGCACAGAAAAGATCATCAGACATTAATCTAATCAGTTTTCAGCCTTCATTCATATTGAAAAGTTGAAATCTTCCCTGCTAGACCCAAGTGCAGCGTTTAACACCGTCGGCCAGAACATTTTATTACAGCTATTATTAAATGGAGAGTCCTCTTCACACACTGAGGTTAATTATGAAGCTCCACAGGCTTCTGTGCAAAGACCAGATTTGTTTACATTATACGCGCTTTAGAAGGCATAGCATACATTTTCACTGCTATGCATATGATACCCGCTTTTATTGGTTAAACTGCCGGGATGTCTTAGACACATAATGAGCTTTAATTTTCTGCTTCTAAGTTCAGATAGAACTGAGGTTATTGTAACGGGGCGTAAAAATCTTAGAAACACTGTGGCTAACAAGATCCTTACTCTGGATGGCATCGCCTTGAGCCGCCTGTTGTAGTGATTTGGCACATTATAAGTAAAATTGAAACATACAATCCTATAGCACAACATCAACATTTATTTATATACAAAAATAAAAATGCCTTTTCAGAAAAGAATTGTAACTTCACAATTCATCACCGATTACGTGGGTACATTTTTTTTTTAAATGCACTATATGTAGAATACATTGTTTGGTAAAATGCTGGTTACACGTTCTAAGAATGAAAAAATCAGTCTTTCAGAGAAAAAATTAGCAGCCTCCTTTGTAAAACTCTGTCTGTCTGATTTTCACCATGTCCAACCCTACCAGATTGTGGTATGCCTCGGCTATGGCGTCAAAGACTTTCCTTTCCGATTGCAGTTCGTGCAAGAGAGTTTCCGCCACCATGCAGACTTTGACGTCGTCCATTTTGATGTGGCGAGCAGTCAGCAGCCGTTGAATGGATGGAATGAAACGAGGGGTGAGGAGTCTTTTTCTGATGCTGTAATAATTTTCAGCGTAAAAGTCATCCTCCAACACTCGCAAACACTCATGCTGTTTCTGGAGGGGTTGATCGGCCATACAATCGTTGCATGTGTCAGTGAGGTACTTGTTGATTACGAGGTTGACAAGATGATACACCGCGGTTTTCACGGTATCGATGAACAAAGAAGATGCCCAACCGTCAAGCTCGTCCGCTTGCTGCTGCTTTTCCAAGGGGCGATAGTAACCGGACGTGTCAGGTAATATTGTGCCCTCGTCCGCAGAACGTTCCTCCTGCTCCGCAGGGTGGCGCAGGGCTGTAGAGGCCATACTTCTCTCTGTTTTTGAGCTAAAAAAAAAAAAGGTTTGAAGGAATGAGACGGCGGTCTTCTTTTTAAATAACAGAAGAGGGCGTGGTCTGGAAGTGGATTGATCTTAAAGGGTGCGGGTAGGTGTGGCAGCTATTTTCAAAAACCGTAGAGTTGACCACTGCGTCTCTAGCAGCTGTAACTTTGGAAAAGAACGGTAATTCCCATCTGTTGGGCTTGAAATTCTCCATGAAAATGGCATCTTCCAGCCCTTCCGCACAATCAACCATCAGAGTGACAGAACTTGGTACATATTTGATACTTGATACCAGGGATACTGAGCAATCTTTAGTCTCTGAAGATCCAGCCACGAACCCTACATTTGAAGATTGGAGTGAAGACGCACCGTATTCACCAGTGTCAGAGTGGAGAACACCCCCCTCACCACCACAGCTGTGGACGATGGACACTGACAACGAGGAAGATTTTTTGTATTTCGGCGACTCTCCCGACATTGATGAGGTAGACTGGACATGGCCACCCTTCCAAGGCCCTGAGAGATTACCGGAACAGCTATGGGATAATGATGAGGACTTACCTTATGTACCCACGTAATCGGTGATGAATTGTGAAGTTACAATTCTTTTCTGAAAAAGCATTTTTATTTTTGTATATAAATAAATGTTGATGTTGTGCTATGGGATTGTATGTTTCAATTTTACTTATAATGTGCCAAATCACTACAACAGGCGGCTCAAGGCGATGCCATCCAGAGTAAGGATCTTGTTAGCCACAGTGTTTCTAAGATTTTTACGCCCCGTTACAATAACCTCAGTTCTATCTGAACTTAGAAGCAGAAAATTAAAGCTCATTATGTGTCTAAGACATCCCGGCAGTTTAACCAATAAAAGCGGGTATCATATGCATAGCAG